>NC_090726.1:198158766-198168766 GCF_036898095.1 Palaemon carinicauda
TCTCACATTGACTTATATGTTTTATTCTCTCTCTCTCTCTCTCTGACTTATGTTTTATACTCTCTCACATTGACTTGTATGTTTTATTTCTCTCTCTCTCTCTCTTCTCTCTCTCTCTCTCTCTCTCTGACTTATGTTTTATACTCTCTCACATTGACTTATATGTTTTATTCTCTCTCTCTCTCTCTCTCATCTCTCTGACTTATGTGTTTATACTCTCTCACATTGACTTGTATGTTTTATTCTCGTCTCTCTCTCTCTCCTGACTTATGTTTTTATACTCTCTCACATTGACTTGTATGTTTTATTTCTCTCTCTCTCTCTCTCTCTCTCTCTCTCTCTCTCTCTGACTTATGTTTTATACTCTCTCACATTGACTTATATGTTTTATCTCTCTCTCTCTCTCTCTCTCTCTCTCTCTCTGACTTATGTTTTATACTCTCTCACATTGACTTGTATGTTTTTATTCTCTCTCTCTCTCTCTCTCTGACTTATGTTTTTATACTCTCTCACATTGACTTATATGTTTTATTCTCTCTCTCTCTCTCCTCTCTCTCTCTCTCTGACTTATGTTTTATACTCTCTCACATTGACTTATATGTTTTATTCTCTCTCTCTCTCTCTCTGACTTATGTTTTATACTCTCTCACATTGACTTATATGTTTTATTCTCTCTCTCTCTCTCTGACTTATGTTTTATACTCTCTCACATTGACTTGTATGTTTTATTTCTCTCTCTCTCGTCTCTCTCTCTCTCTCTCTCTCTTCTCTCTCACATTGACTTATATGTTTTATTCTCTCTCTCTCTCTCTCTCTCTCTCTCTGACTATTACTCTCTCACATTGACTTATATGTTTTATTCTCTCTCTCTCTCTCTCTGACTTATGTTTTATACTCTCTCACATTGACTTGTATGTTTTATTTCTCTCTCTCTCTCTCTCTCTCTCTCTCTCTCTCTCTCTGACTTATGTTTTATACTCTCTCACATTGACTTATATGTTTTATTCTCTCTCTCTCTCTCTCTCTCTCTCTCTGACTTATGTTTTATACTCTCTCACATTGACTTATATGTTTTATTCTCTCTCTCTCTCTCTCTGACTTATGTTTTATACTCTCTCACATTGACTTGTATGTTTTATTTCTCTCTCTCTCTCTCTTCTCTCTCTCTCTCTCTCTCTGACTTATGTTTTATACTCTCTCACATTGACTTATATGTTTTATTCTCTCTCTCTCTCTCTCTCTCTCTCTCTGACTTATGTTTTATACTCTCTCACATTGACTTGTATGTTTTATTCTCTCTCTCTCTCTCTGACTTATGTTTTATACTCTCTCACATTGACTTATATGTTTTATTCTCTCTCTCTCTCTCTCTCTCTCTCTCTGACTTATGTTTTATACTCTCTCACATTGACTTATATGTTTTATTCTCTCTCTCTCTCTCTCTCTGACTTATGTTTTATACTCTCTCACATTGACTTATATGTTTTATTCTCTCTCTCTCTCTCTGACTTATGTTTTATACTCTCTCACATTGACTTGTATGTTTTATTTTCTCTCTCTCTCTCTCTCTCTCTCTCTCTCTCTCACATTGACTTATATGTTTTATTCTCTCTCTCTCTCTCTCTCTCTCTCTCTCTCTCTCTCTCTCTCACATTGACTTATATGTTTTATTCTCTCTCTCTCTCTCTCTCTGACTTATGTTTTATACTCTCTCACATTGACTTGTATGTTTTATTTTCTCTCTCTCTCTCTCTCTCTCTCTCTCTCTCTCTCTCTCTCTGACTTATGTTTTATACTCTCTCACATTGACTTATATGTTTTATTCTCTCTCTCTCTCTCTCTCTCTCTGACTTATGTTTTATACTCTCTCACATTGACTTATATGTTTTATTCTCTCTCTCTCTCTCTCTGACTTATGTTTTATACTCTCTCACATTGACTTGTATGTTTTATTTTCTCTCTCTCTCTCTCTCTCTCTCTCTCTCTCTCTCTCTCTCAAAGACTTGTTTTATTCTCTCTCTCTCACATTGACTTTTATGTTTTATTCTCTCTCTCTCTCTCTCTCTCTCTCTCTCTCACATTGACTTATATGTTTTATTCTCTCTCTCTCTCTCTGACTTATGTTTTATACTCTCTCACATTGACTTGTATGTTTTATTTTCTCTCTCTCTCTCTCTCTCTCTCTCTCTCTCTCTCTCAAAGACTTGTTTTATTCTCTCTCTCACATTGACTTTTATGTTTTATTCTCTCTCTCTCTCTCTCTCTCTCTCTCTCTCTCTCTCTCTCACATTGACTTATATGTTTTATTCTCTCTCTCTCTCTGACTTATGTTTTATACTCTCTCACATTGACTTGTATGTTTTATTTTCTCTCTCTCTCTCTCTCTCTCTCTCTCTCTCTCTCTCAAAGACTTGTTTTATTCTCTCTCTCTCACATTGACTTTTATGTTTTATTCTCTCTCTCTCTCTCTCTCTCTCTCTCTCACATTGACTTATATGTTTTATTCTCTCTCTCTCTCTCTGACTTATGTTTTATACTCTCTCTCTCTCTCTCTCTCTCTCTCTCTCTCAAAGACTTGTTTTATTCTCTCTCTCTCACATTGACTTTTATGTTTTATTCTCTCTCTCTCTCTCTCTCTCTCTCTCTCTCTCTCTCACATTGACTTATATGTTTTATTCTCTCTCTCTCTCTGACTTATGTTTTATACTCTCTCACATTGACTTATATGTTTTATTCTCTCTCTCTCTCTCTCTCTCTCTGACTTATGTTTTATACTCTCTCACATTGACTTGTATGTTTTATTTTCTCTCTCTCTCTCTCTCTCTCTCTCTCTCTCTCTCTCTCTGTCCCTTTTCCCCGCGATTGATCAAGTCAGAGCAGAAATCTAGGCTTTTGTGTTAATGCTTTTAAAGGTGAACTAGCGCCCCAGATGATCTAACCGTAACGAAATGTGATGTGTGTTACTGTGTTAGTATTCGAGGCTGCCTTTCTTGTGTCCCTTCAACACCCCCCCCCCCCCCAGATGCACCCACTTTTTAGTCTTTTTTTTTGCTTCTTTCCTTTCATTTTGCTGCCCAGCTTCTCGTAACTTTTATTTATTGTGCTCTTTCCCTTAGTTATATACAGGAGTTGTATGGTCTTCCTGGCCCCATCGCCAGTTTATTTGACGCAAATTCCTTAGAATAGAATAGATAGATATAAGGGGCAGAGAGAGAGAGAGAGAGAGAGAGATTATTCCATAGATGATATAAAAAAAATCAATGTGTGAGAGTGAGAGAGTTAGAGAGAGAGGGGGAGAGAGAGAACAAAATACTGAAAAGTCAATGTGAGAGAGAGAGAGAGAGAGAGAGAGAGAGAGAGAGAGAGATTATTCCATAGATGATATAAAAAAATCAATGTGTGAGAGTGAGAGAGTTAGAGAGAGAGGGGGGAGAGAGAGAACAAAATACTGAAAAGTCAATGTGAGAGAGAGAGAGAGAGAGAGAGATTATTCCATAGATGATATAAAAAAATCAATGTGTGAGAGTGAGAGAGTTAGAGAGAGAGGGGGAGAGAGAGAACAAAATACTGAAAAGTCAATGTGAGAGAGAGAGAGAGAGAGAGAGAGAGAGAGAGAGAGAGATTATTCCATAGATGATATAAAAAAATCAATGTGTGAGAGTGAGAGAGTTAGAGAGAGAGGGGGAGAGAGAGAACAAAATACTGAAAAGTCAATGTGAGAGAGAGAGAGAGAGAGAGAGAGAGAGAGAGAGAGAGATTATTCCATAGATGATATAAAAAAATCAATGTGTGAGAGTGAGAGAGTTAGAGAGAGAGGGGGAGAGAGAGAACAAAATACTGAAAAGTCAATGTGAGAGAGAGAGAGAGAGAGAGAGAGAGAGAGAGATTATTCCATAGATTAGAGAGAGAGGGGGGAGAGAGAGAACAAAATACTGAAAAGTCAATGTGAGAGAGAGAGAGAGAGAGAGAGAGAGAGAGAGAGAAGGGGGTTGTTGATGAAAGTTGCCCCAACTGGCAGGCGAGGAGGAGAGTATGTCATCGGAGTTGAAGCTTACGTCAGTCAGAAGCGTCGGCGAACCCGAAATGATCACTAAAGGGAATGTCCTGAGGTACCTTAGTTTCTTCCAGAGCGCGGCTGGTGGCAGGGTTGCAAGGTTGCAAGGTTGGCCTTTTTACGGGCCAAAATACTCAAAATCTGGCCTTTTTTCGTGCTAGATACCTAAATGATACCTAAATTTGGCCTTTTTTAAATTGGTTAGTCTTAAATGCTATATTTTCGGCCTTTTTCTACTATTAAGTTGGCCTTTTAAAGCTGCAGTTGATCAAACGTTGGCCTTTCTTCTCATTTGGAAAATCTGGCAACCCTGTGCTGGAGGTGGCTTACTTGATTGGGGATACTGTGCAGGACCTGGTCTTACCTGGTTCAGGTTTGGGGGAGGGGGAGGTGTTGCCTGCACACCTGTAGGAGTTAGATAAGGGTGTTTACATCATCCGTTCTGGTCTTTATTATCATTATTATTATTATTATTATTATTATTATTATTTTCATTATTATTATTACTTGCTAAGCTACGACCCTAGTTGGAAAAGCAGGATGGTATAACCCCCAGGGTTATTTTAACGTGTTCCTGTTCTTAAAATTCCTTATTTTAATTGTTTAATACCTTTTATGTAGTATATTCGTTTCCCTATTTCCTTTCCTCACTTGTCTCTTTTTCCCTGTTGGAGCCCTTGGGCTTATAGTATACTACTTTTCCAACTAGGGCTGTAGCTTAGCTAATAATAATAATAATATAGAGGATACGACATTTCCAGTCAGGGCCTCTATTCTCACCCGGCTTAAATTTCTGCAGCACAATGTATCCTTGCCTCCTTGCTCCCTTCGAAGAGATTAACTTAATGTCCAGTAAAAGAGGAGACTCATTGTTTTCTTAGCTAGGTTTGTGGTAGCCTACTGGAAAAGTCTCTGCCTGGATATCTGCCTGGCTGGGGTTCAAAGCCCCATGCAAGCTCTATAGTTTCTTGTTTTGTCTGCAACCTTGCATTAAGGGTGTTTGTGGGAGCCTATAGGTCATCAGCAGCCATTGCTTGGCCCTCCCTGGTCATATGTATATATTGGTCAGTGTCTCGGGCATTGTCCTCCTAGGAAAAGTGTCACAGTATCTTGGCTTTGCCATTCATGAGCAGCCTTTTAGACCTTCATACAACCGTTGATCTGTTTGAATGTGACTTTGCGGAAGTCACCAATCCACAGACGACTAACGACTGATGGAGAGAGAGAGAGAGAGGAGAGAGAGAGAGAGAGAGAGAGAACTTGCAATCTAACTCTCCTCTCCTATTGAACCGGTGTTTTTTCAATAGCCTCTCGACGTAAGCTGTGGATAAGCAGATGGCTTTGTTCTCTGGGATATGTACTGTTGGCATAAAGGGGGAATTTTCTTTAAAGTGGGTCACTAGAGGGTACCTTTATGAAGAAATTAGAATTTTTTGGGTCTAATTTCGTTATTCATTATTTCAAGTACTGGGTTTTAGATGAAATAGCTGAAGGGTTTTAATTTTCATTAAAGTATGCTACTAAAGGGTACCTATATGAAGAAAGTAGTATTTTTTGTATCTGATTTAGTCACTAATTATTTCTAGTGCTGGGTTTTAGAAAAATAGCTGATGGGTTTTAATTTTCATTAAAGTATGCTACTAAAGGGTACCTATAAGAAGAAACTAGTATTTTTTTTTATCTAATTTAGTCACTAATTATTTCTAGTGCTGGGTCTTAGATGAAATAGCAGAAGGGTTTTAATTTTCATTAAAATATGTTACTAAAGGGTACCTATATGAAGAAAGTAGTATTTTTTGTATCTAATTTAGTCACTAATTATTTCTAGTGCTGGGTCTTAGATAAAATGGCTGAAGGTTTTAATTTTCTTTATAGTATGTTACTAAAGGGTACCTATATGAAGAAAGTAGAATTTTTTTGTATCTAATTTAGTCATTAATTATTTCTAGTGGTGGGTCTTAGATAAAATGGATGAAAGGTTTTGATATTCTTTAAAGTATGTTACTAAAGGGTACCTATATGAAGACAGTAGAATTTTATTTACCTAATTTCGTTATTCATTATTTCTAATATTGGCTCTTAGATTAAAATAACTGAAGGGCAGTGTAATACACAGCACTTTCAAGGTAATAACAGCTTGCAAACCATAAATATCGGAAACAATGCTGTATTGAAAAAAAAAGCCTTTTGATCCTAAAATTCTCATTGTAACGAACAGATCCGTTTTTGGAATATTAATTTCCATGACTTGATATATAAAGCTTTTCTGAATCAGCAGAATTTGCAATCTTTTAATCAAATGGATTCTAAATTCTGAATAGTGACATTTTTTATTGTTTTTGTTGTTGTTGTTATTCTCCTGAATGAGATTAATTAGGTTATCCATCAGTCTTTGATATATACGTAAGTCATTTCATTTATAGAGTGGGGAAAGGTCAGAAAGAAAATTGTGAGAGAGAACCATTAGAGAACTATTATTATTATTTATTATTATTATTATTATTACTATTATTACTTGCTAAGATACTGCCCTAGTTGGAAAAGCATGATGCTATAAGCCCAGGGGCTCCAACAAGGAAAATAGCCCAGCGAGGAAAGGATAAAAAGGAAAAAAAAAGATATTTTAAGAACAGTAGCAACATTTAAAATACATCTTTCACATATTACTATAAAAACTTGAAAATAACAAGAGGATAAAAACTTGAAATAACAAGAGGAAGAGAAACAAGATTGAATAGTGTGTCTGAGTGTACCCTCAAGCAAGAGAACTCTAACCCAAGACAGTGGAAGACCACGGTACAGAGGCTATGGCACCACCTAAGACTAGAGAACAATGGTTTTGATTTTGGAGTGTCCTCCTAGAAGAGTTTCTTCCCATATCTAAAGAGTCTCTTCTACCCTTACCAGAAGGAAAGTGGCCACTGAACAATTACAGTGTAGTCGTTAATCCCTTGGGTGAAGAAGAATTGTTTGGTAATCTCAGTGTTGTCAGGTGCATGAGGTCAGAGGAGAATCTGTAAAGAATAGGCCAGACTATTCAGTATCGATGTGTGTGGGAAAAGGGAAAGTGAACCGTAATCAGAGAGAAGAATCCAATGTAGTGTCTGGTCAGTCAAAGGAACCCGTAAGTCTCTAAAAATAAATAGACTTTGCGAAAGAATCGCTTGCAATAGTCGCTCCCACTCAATAAACAAGTTCTCACTCAAATCAATAAATAAGTGAATAAATAATAAAGGCGATCCAACAACTATACTGATCCCAGAGTAAAATAAAAATAAAATAGTCAGCTTTACTAATTTAATTGGTAGCATCAAACAGAGACTCCCATTGTAACAATAGGTCAAATGGGCTTTCAATTTAGGTCTTTATCAAGTGAGGTCTTTGACCTAATAGGGTCTTTTTTGGTATATATATTTCTCTCTCTCTCTCTCTCTCTCTCTCTCTCTCTCTCTTTCTCTCTCTCTCTCTCTCTGTGATACCTTTCTAAAGAAATATACGATATGGGAGGTGCCAATATATATTCTCTCTCTCTCTCTCTCTCTCTCTCTCTCTCGCTGATGGAGGACCAATTTACCGGTATTATATATTTCTCTCTCTCTCTCTCTCTCTCTCTCTCTCTCTTTCTCTTTCTCTCTCTCTCTCTCTCTCTCTCTCTCTCATTTTCACTGATCTCGTAGAAATTCTCATATTCTATAGCTGAAAATTATTTGATAAATAGAACATTCTTGGTTAGCATTGATCATAACATATATATACACACACATACATTTTATCATTACAATCATATTTGATTTACAAGTAGTGATGTACATATGTGAATGCGTCCACATGTTATGAATGTTCGTTGTTCTTGAACAAGGGCATACTGTACATCTCAACAGTATTTTTACGTACGTGTTTAGAACATAAACATGAGCACATACTGAGCATTGCATATTAATTAGCCAGGGCATGTTATCATCCTATTCTTATATATATATATATATATATATAAAGATATATATATATATATATATATATACCATATCTATTTTAACATTGTTACTGATCTTGAGGTTTTTTATATTCATTCATTAATTCTCCTATATAGTTTATATAATTTTTATTTCCTTTTCTCACTGGGCTATTTTCCCTGTTGGAGCCCTTGGGCTAATAGCATCCTGCTTTTCCAACTAGGTTTGTAGTTTAGCTAGCAATAATATTAATAATATCAACAAATTATTGATGATATTAATATAAGCCAAGCTACAACCCTAGTTGGAAAAGCAGGATGCTATAAGCCCACCTAGCTACAATTCTAGTTGGAAAAGCAGGATGCTTTAACGTCCAAGGGCTCCAACAAGGAAAAATAGCCCAGTGAGGAAAGGTAACAAGGAAGTAAATAAATTACAAAAGAAGTAATGAATAATCAAAGTAAAACATTTTAAGAACAGTAACAACATTAGATTAGGTATATCATAAATAAACTACAGTATAACAGCATAAAAAAAACGATAGAAAATTATGCCTGAGTGTAACCTCAATAATAATAATAATAATAATAATAATAATAATAATAATAATAATGATAATAATTTACTAACTGATAATACTGCTAGTTCAGCTACAACCCTAGTTGGAAAAGCAAGATGCTATAAGTCCAAGGGCTCCAACAGGGAAAAATAGCCCAGTGTGGAAAGGAAATAAAGAAATAAACTATAAGAGAAGTAATGAACAATCAGTATAAAATATTTTATGAACAGTAACACCATCTAAATAGATCTTCCAAATATTAAGCATAGAGGCCTGTTCAACATAAAAGCATTCGCTACAAGTTTGAACTTTTGAAGTTCCACTGATTCAACTGCCTGATTAATACAGTACCCGAAGTTGCAAAAATATGTCGATTTTTATAATAATAATAATAACAACAACAACAACAAAAACAACAACAATAATAATAATATTAATAATAATAACGATGACAACAAACAATAACAACAAACCATAACAACAACAATAACAATAATAATAATAACAACAACAACAAACAATAACAACAACAACAACAAACAATAACTTTAATAATAATAACAACAACAATAACAATAATAATAACGACAACAACAAACAATAACAATAATAATAATAATAACTCTCTAAATGCTTAAACTAAATCGCTCTACCAAAGAGCAAATGGAGTCTCCGCGGATGGACTAAAAAAAGTCTTCGAGACATGTAAAATCCTTGTAACTCTCTCTCTCTTTCTCTCTCTCTCTCTCTCTCTCTCTCTCTCTCTCTCTCTCTCTCTCGACTTTTTTCCGAACGGTTAGTAAACACCCTTTGACTTTTCCATTTTTGACGTGAATGAATTTTCCTTTTTCAGTTTATTTTTTTTTTTATTTTGTCTTTAAATAGGTAATTAGTACAGATTTTTTGTGGACCGAATGGTTAGTTAATATTTATTGTTTTTATTTGCTTTTTTTCCAATTATGAAAATTTGATTAAAGCATGAATTTATTTATTTATTTTTTTTTTTTTACCAAATGGGTAGTTAATTTTTCGCCTTTTTATTCTCTTTCATGTTGATGGGGTTTGATGATTATGATATTTTTGTATGTACGATTATTGAATGAAATTGTAAACAGAACATGAAATAAATAATTTAATATCTTGCGTAACCTTAAATTTGGTTAAAAAGAAATTCTATGCCACTGATTGTCTCTGTCTCACTGAAAGTCTAAGCCCCTGTGACTGTCTGTCTCATTGGATGGAAATTTCTAATTGTAATATTTTATTTAGACGATTATTGAATGAAAAATTAATTAGAACATGAACAATTTGACATCTAGCGTCGCCTTGAAATATTATTATTATTATTATTATTATTATTATTATTATTATTATTATTACTTGCTAAGCTACAACACTAGTTGGAAAAGCAGGATGCTATAAGCCCAGGTACTC
>NC_090726.1:198171266-198191266 GCF_036898095.1 Palaemon carinicauda
CAGCCCCCCTTTTCACCCAAGCTAGAACCATAGAGGGCCAGGCAATGGCTGCTGAGAACTCAGCAGATAGACTTAAAACAGAGGCAAGGGACAGTGACAATGCCTGAGAAACTAACCATATATAAGCCTATAAATAGGCCTATGTTCACAAAAATCATCACCGTTTATATGGTTTAAAAGCCGCTCATGAATGGCAGAGGCAAGGGACAGTGACAATGCCCCAGAGACTCCTTATGCTCAGCACCCATGCCTCCCTCCTCCCAAGCTAGGACCAAGGAGGACCAGACAGTGGGCTTGCTGATGACTCAGCAGGTAGACCTATACGCTCCCCTAAACACCACTCCTCTAGCTCACAAGGATGGTGAGGTTGCAGACACTACGAGGAACTAACGAGCTTGAGTGGTTCTCAAACCCCCAGTCCAGCAGATCGCTTAGCAGGGATGTTTCCAATAGGCGACCACAAACTAGTAAAACTATGGTCGTCTATTTCATAATTTTTTTAATTATGTCATCTTTGTTTGTTTACATTTAATTATTCTGAACTTTTTGGTATTAACACAACCATTTTATTATTATTATTATTATTATTTTTATTATTATTATTATTACTAACTAAGCTACAACCCTAGTTGGAAAAGCAGGATGCTATGAGCCCAGGGGCCCCACCAGGAAAATAGCCCAGTGAGGAAAGGAAATAAGGAAAAATAGATATTTTAAGAACATTAACAGCATTAGAATAGATATTTCCTATATAAACTAACAAAACAAAAGGATGAGAAACCAGATAGAATAGTGTGCCCGAGTGTACCCTCATGCAAGAGAACTCTAACCCAAGACATTGGAAGACCAAGGTGCAGAGACTATGGCACTACCAAAGACTAAAGAACAACGGTTTGATTTTGGAGTGTCCTTCTCCTAGAAGAGCTGCTTACCATAGCTAAAGTCTCTTCTACCCTTACCAAGTGGAAAGTGGCCACTGAACAATTACAGTGCAGTAGTTAACCCCTTTGGTAAAGAAGAATTGTTTGGTAATCTCAGTGTTATCAGGTGTATGAGGACAGAGAAGAAAATATGTAAAGAATAGGCCAGACTATTCGGTGTGTGTGTGTGTGTGTGTGTGTGTGTGTGTGTTTAGGGCTCTAGGCAAAGGGAAATGAACCATAACCAGAGAGAAGGATCCAATGTAGTACTGTCTGGCCAGTCAAAGTATCTCAACGGGTGGCTGGTGCTCTGGCCAACATACCGACTACTATGAGGTTTTCCGATGTATGGTACTATGTATAAGGATAGCATAACTTTAAAATTCCTGATTCTAAGAACTCGAGACAGTGGATACTGACCGTGACCTCCAGAGAGAGGTTAAGTCTCTTTAATACCTGAGTCAGTTCGTGATAAAAAGAAAAAAAAAAAAAAAAAAAAAAAAGTTCCTCTTCTATATTCATATATATTTACTTTATATAATCAAGTATTCAGGTCCATTCATCTATTATATTATGATTATTATTATTATTACTTGCTAAGCCACAACCCTAGTTGGAAAATAAGGATAATATAAGCCTAAGAGCTCCAACATGGAAAATAGCTCAGTGAGAAAAGGAAGTAAGGAAAAATAAAGTATTTTAAGAATAATTCAATTCTCGTCATGTTCTTTTGGAAAGCCCTTGCGAGAAAGTCTCTGTTAATTTATATATTTACTATATGATTACTTTTTAATTATATATATATATATATATATATATATATATATATATATATATATATATATATAATACTTCATACTAATTATATTCGTACTAGCTCTTTAAAAGTAAAGTTTCTCTCCTTAGGCTGATAAGTCTCCCTCTTTTATAATAATAAACTTTCATGCATTTAAGTCCCAGAAGGATAAACCTTACATAACTCTACTGCCATTAATTTCATAGACTTCCTGAACCTCAAAAGGATAAGAAATAAAATATCGTGGAAGGTCGTTCCATAGAACGAGGACTCCTGCCGAGGTTGCGTATCTCAGTGAAGTCAAGGCCGACACCTTGGCCTAGGTATACCTAGACCGTGGTTACGTCCGGGTATGGCCCAGGTATAGTAGTGACTCACCTGCTTACTGACGTCATACTTAATGAATTACACATGGGTAAGGACTTTGGGTATAGTCTGTGATACTGGGTCTTGCTGTATATAAGAAATGGTCTCCCAGAAGCCTAGCTGAACATTGAAATGATTTTTCCCAAGTAAATTATTCTTTAACTTGATTTTGTGAAGTGATTGTATTATATTTCCCTGTTGGAACCCTTGCTTTTCCCACTAGGGTTGTAGCTTAGCTAATAATAATAATAATAATAATAATAGTCTCTCTAAAACTAAATTATCCTTTGATAATGATTTTGTGTAATATTTAACGCGGTGAAAGGAGTTGTGTATCGTCATGATCAGCAAAGCTGTACTAGTCAGGGCCACTTATACTAGGTTGGTTTGTTGTGAGCGATCAGACGAAAATCTCTCACCATCATCAATCCGGACTGGCCAGCGTGGTGATGAAAACTGGCCAAAACCCAGACGAAAATTGATTTGTTTGAGGCCTTTGTCCTGTAGTAAACTAAAAAAAGCTACATTTAAGGTTTAAAGGCCGCTCATGAATGGCAGAGGCAAGGGACAGTGGCATTGTCCTATCAAGCAGGACAATGTCCTAAGAGCCTAACCATATATACTTATGATCAGCGCCCTAGCCCCCTCTCCACACACGCTAGGACCAAGGAGGGCCAGGCAATGGCTGATGACGACTAAGCATATAGACCTATAGGCTCCCCCAAGCCCCCCATCCTTAGCTCACAAGGATGGTGAGGTTACAGCGACCAAAGAAACTAACGAGTTTGTTTTGACATATATATATATATATATATATATATATATATATATATATATATATATATATATATATATATATATATATATATATATATATCTCAATTTAGGATCGAAGTCATAGGAAAAATTAATTATAATTCTAAAAGTCGACAACAAACTTGTTAATTACGCAGTTATCCACAACGAATAATAATAATAATAATAATAATAATAATAATAATAATACCTGAACGCCAAAGACCCGATTTCACGGCATTCGTTAGCGACAAATTTACTTTTCACGAAACCCAAAATGCAAAATAAATCTGTGCTATTGAATTGAGTATTTAACAGCTTAAAACACCCCCTCCCCCCATAATTCCTTGTCTCTATGTGCATTTCGCTTCCAGCCCTTCCCTTTAAAATTCCAGCTATCAATAAAAAATGGAAAACTGTTCGCGTGCAGTGACGGTTGGGCCTGCAATGTTTGAAGGAAATTTGAAGAAATTAGTTCTAGAAGTGTTCGTTATTGTAAGATGATTCAGTTATTGTTTATTCATTTAGATAAACAATTTTCGTTATTTTTTCTGTCTTGAAATTTTGTGTTTTAGTTAGACATTTTTTATTTGACAGGAATTGCCCATAAGAAGAAATATATATATATATATATATATATATATATATATATATATATATATATATATATATATATATATATATATATATTTAATACACACACACACACACACACACATATATATATATATATATATATATATAAACACACACACACTATAACCTAGTATAAAAGCAGAATGCTATTAGCCCAAGGGCTCCGCCAGGGAAAAATAGCCCAGTGAAGAAAGGAAAAAAAAATAAACTGCATTAGAAGTAATGAATAATTGCTATAAAATAATTTAGATCAGTAACAACGTTATAACAGATATGTCAAGTATAAACTAAGAAGAGAGACTTGTGTTAGCCTAGTCGGTTCAACATAACATTCGCTGTAACTGCTTGATTAGGAGAGAGAGAGAGAGAGAGAGAGAGAGAGAGAGAGAGAGAGAGAGAGAGAGAGAGAGAGAGCTTACTCGACCTCCAGCATAACCACAGAAGATACAAAGTATTATACTTAAAAATAGCAAAACGGGTAAAATCACAGCTTAAACTCTCTCTCTCTCTCTCTCTCTCTCTCTCTCTCTCTCTCTCTCTCTCTCTCTCTCTGTCTTCTCCTGTATACGAGTTTGCTACGTAGAATACCGAAGTCTAGAGCCGGTCAAGGAAGTAACCAAGGTTAGGGAAAACCTTTTAACCTTTTATTACTTAGCAGGATACATTTCTCCCGGGATTGCATAGCGAGTGTTGTGCATAGCATATCAGTCTATATAAATACTATCTAAGCTATGTATTCAGCGGGCTACGAATAATGGTACATTCATGTAGGTCTAAGTTTGTAATGAATAATTTTTAGTTTTCATCATTATATCGTATACTTTTACGTGAAAGTTTATTATATATATATATATATATATATATATATATAAATATATATATATATATATATATATATATATATATATATATATATATATATATATATATATATATATATATATATATATATATTATATATATATATATATATGAATTATGACCCTCCCCCCTTTAAGGTCAGAAGACCTTAGTCTATCGTAAACAGCATTGTCGAGATTGTGAAAGTATTTTTTTTTTTTTTTTGCTTTTCCTTGAACTGAAGAAAGTAACATTTGAAGTAAATATATTTGCATTCCAGGTATTTTTGGACAAACTCCGATGTAGTGTATACCAACATACAGTGTATGCTTTGCGTAACACACATTTGTATATATATATATATATATATATATATATATATATATATATATATATATATATGTGTGTGTGTGTGTGTGTGTGTGTGTGTGTGTGTTTTCACACACACACACACACACATATATATATATATATATATATATATATATATATATATATATATACTGTATATATATATATATATATATATATATATATAATTCTTCTTCACAGATAACTAGTATAAAAAACAGATTTTATCTAAAACATATCAGGTATGCTATGAACGGAAATTTAACTCAAAATTGTCGAGTAGAGTGGGTGAAAGGTTATACCACATCCCATAATTTGAGATCAAGGGTTATAAGGTACCAGCCGGGTATTTCCAACTAAATTCACATCCCGAACTAACTAGTTGACACAAATATCTGCATGTATAGGCCTACTGTAATCAAATAAAAAAAATGCACATGTAGGCCTATTCTAATCAATCAGTTGTCAAATTATGTTTATATAACGAATGTGAAATTGTTATCACAAAAAAACACGCAAAATAATAACCTATATTAGAACATTGTAGACTCATTTGCAAATCAATAGCCTATATTAGAACATTATAGACTCATTTGTAAATCAATACCCTACATTAGAACGTTGTAGACTCATTTGCAAATCAATAACCCATATTAGAACATTGTAGACTCATTTTCAAATCAATAACCTATATTAGAACATTTTAAACTCATTTGCAAATGAATAACCTATATTAGAACATTGTAGACTCATTTGCAAATCAATCATCTATATTAGAAAATTGTAGACTCATTAGCAAATCAATAACCTATATTACAACGTTGAAGACTCATTTGCAAATCAATAGCCTATATTAGAACATTGTAGACTCATTTGCAAATCAGTAATATATATATTAGAAAATTGTAGACTCATTTGCAAATCAATAACCTATATTAGAACATTGTAGACTCATTTGCAAATCAGTAATATATATATAAGAAAATTGTAGACTCATTTGCAAATCAATAACCTATATTAGAACATTGTAGACTCATTTGCAAATCAGTAATATATATATTAGAAAATTGTAGACTTATTTGCAAATCAATAACCTATATTAGAACATTGTAGACTCATTTGCAAATCAATAACCTATATTAGAACATTATAGACTCATTTGTAAATCAATAGCCTACATTAGAACGTTGTAGACTCATTTGCAAATCAATAACCTATATTAGAAAATTGTAGACTCATTTGTAAATCAATAACCTTTATTAGAATATTGTAGACTCATTTGTAAATCAGTAATATATATTAGAAAATTGTAGACTCATTTGCAAATCAATAACCTATATTAGAATATTGTAGACTCATTTGTAAATCAGTAATATATATAAGAAAATTGTAGACTCATTTGCAAATCAATAACCTATATTAGAAAATTGTAGACTCATTTGCAAATCAATAGCCTATATTAGAACATTGTAGACTCATTTTCAAATTAATAACCTATATTAGAACATTTTAGACTCATTTGCAAATCAATAACCTATATTAGAACATTGTAGACTTATTTTCAAATCAATAATCTATATTAGAACATTATAGACTCATTTGCAATTCAATAACCTACATTAGTTCATTTTAGACTCATTTGCAAATCACTAACCTATATTAGAACATTGATGACACTCATTTGCAAATAAAATCCTATATTAAAACATTGTAGACACATTCGCAAATAACCTATATTAAAAAATTTTAAACTCATTTCCAAATCAATAATCTATATTAGAAAATTTTAGACTCCTTTGCAAATCAATAACCAATATTATAATATTTTAGACTCCTTTGCAAATCAATAACCAATATTATAATATTTTAGACTCCTTTGCAAATCAATAACCCATATTAGAACATTGTAGACTCACTTGTAAATCACCAACCTATATTAAAACATTGTAGACTCATTTGCAAATCAATAACCTAGATTAGAACATTTTAGACTCAGTTGCAAATCAGTAACCTACATTAGAACATTGATGACACTCATTTGCAAATCAATAACCTATATTAGAACATTTTAGACTCATTTGCAAATCAATAACCTATATTAGAATATTTTAGACTCATTTGCAAATCAATAATCAATATTAGAACATTGTAGACTCATTTTCAAATCAATAACCTATATTAGAAAATGTTACTCATTTGCAAATCAATAACCTATATTAGAACATTGTAGACTCATTTGCAAATCAATAACCCATATTAGAACATTATAGACTCATTTGTAAATCAATACCCTACATTAGAACGTTGTAGACTCATTTGCAAATCAATAACCTATATTAGAACATTTTAGACTCATTTGGAAATCAATAACATATATTAGAACATTGTAGACTCATTTGCAAATCAATAGCCTATTTTAGAACATTGTAGACTCATTTGCAAATCAATAACCTATATTAGAACATTTTAGACTCATTTGCAAATCAATAACCTATATTAGAACATTTTAGACTCATTTGGAAATCAATAACCTATATTAGAACATTTTAGACTCATTTGGAAATCAATAACCTATATTAGAACATTGTAGACTCATTTGCAAATCAATAGCCTATTTTAGAACATTTTAGACTCATTTGGAAATCAATAACCTATATTAGAACATTGTAGACTCATTTGCAAATCAATAGCCTATTTTAGAACATTTTAGACTCATTTGGAAATCAATAACCTATATTAGAACATTGTAGACTCATTTGCAAATCAATAGCCTATTTTAGAACATTGTAGACTCATTTGCAAATCAGTAATCTATATTAGAATATTTTAGACTCATTTGGAAATCAATAACCTACATTAGAACATTTTAGACTCATTTGCAAATTAATAACATTATTAGAACAATGTTGACAAGTAATTTACCTTATATCTTGTGGTCCAGTCTAGTAGGCTTCACATATTTCGGACGTAGGCCTAAATATTCCTCATTATTCAAAACGTATTCACTGTCATATATTTACTTGACTCACTATCATACATTTTCTATTCTCACTATTATAAATTCATTACTATATTGCATATATATCACTGATTATTTTCACATTTGGTCTAACATAAATAACGCCATTTTAAACACAAACAGAAAAGTCTTTGTAAAACGTCTTATTTACTAAAATTTTCATTAACATTTTACATAACATTCAAAGAAAAATATACGTTGATTTACCTTGTAGCGAATTTGCTTCACTCAAAGTTGTAATAATCGTTTTATAGTTAATAAAAGACGAAAAGGTTTTAAAAACGTTTCACTGAAAACACAAACAAAGACCAACTGACTTCTTGGAAATTATTTGACACGAGGGCAATCAGTTTAGAATTCGCGGTTTTTTATTTTCACAATATTTTGTAATATTTTTCCCTATAGTTCAAATATGAGGATCATTTATGAATAATCCAAGTGATATTACAAAATTCCTTATTTTGTTATTTGTTTAAAACTAGTTTAGGACCAGTTACCGATATTGTAGTTAAAATTAAAGTCATTTATATTGCTGTTAAAATAAAGTCATTTAAAATGTGCCCAGGAGGACAATCAATTTAAAATTCACGTTTTTTTTAATTTTTATTTTTTTTTACAATATTTTGTAATATTTTTTTCGATATAGTGTAAAAACGAGGACCATTTAGGAATAATCCAAGTGATATTACAAAATTCCTTATTTTGTTATTTATTTAAAACTAGTTTTAGGAGCAGTTACCGAAATTGTAGTTAGAATAAAGTCATTTAAAATGTTTCGTGGTGCGCTGATGTGGAAAATCAGAAGTAACTAATTTTTTCTTCTTTTTTTAGATGATAAGGAATACGGGTTAAAGATGAATGAGGGCATTTAGATAGTTAACTATATTAAGGAATAGTTTTGGAGAGTTAAGTTTCAGTAAGAGTAAAGTAAAATGTAGTTTAGCTACATTTTATTCAGGCTATTTTCCCCTGTTGGGTCTCTTAGACCTAGACCATCTTGCTTTTCCAACTACGGTTACATCTTAGCTTATAATAATAATTATAATATTATGGTCTTTAATAAATGTGGTGTAGTACACATATTCGATTTTTGCATTAGAGAAAAAAACTACAAGATGATTCATAATTTAGCTGTTAATAACTATACCGTAAGGTGGTACCTCGTGTGGGCTGTGACATCATGAAACCAGTGGTGACGTCAGTCTCCTGCAATGTAAGAAATGAAGTTTTGTGTTTTTTTTCCTTTTTTGTTTTTTTTTAACAGCTGTTGGTGGTTTGCTACTAAAATTGATGCCAATAACTGAGAGATAAGGACTAATAAGATATAAATTATCGTTCTAGCATAAAAATATCAATTTAATAATAAAAATTGAAATGAATACGTCGTAACTAGGTTCGAAATTAGACCACAGCTTATGAATCATTTTTCTAGTCCCAGGTTCTATCGTAAATAAAACCAAACAAGTATATATGCTTTATGATAATCATTTCGTCAGTATTTATTCTAATTCAAATAGCAGGGTTTTAAATATTCCAAACTGCGTTGTATAGCATTTTTCTATACCTCTTATTGGCTACTTGCCATAGACCTTGTTTACCAAAACCCTTTATTTTCTATTTTGCAATAAATTCTAACATATGTTTTATGATAATTATTTCGCCAGTATTTATTCTAATTCAAATAGCAAGGTTTTAAATATTCCAAACTGCGTTGTATAGCATTTCTCTATACCTCTTATTGGCTACTTCCCATAGACCTAGTTTACCAAAACCCTCTATTTTCTATTTTGCAATAAATTCTATTGGAGAAAGCTTTTTTATAGATTATGTTTTGCAGTGTAAGTATAAAAATAACACAATCTAATACTGGTTCTAGTTTGTTTTTACTGTCTGCGCGCAAACACAGTCCGATTTTGCAGTTGTTGTTTTTTTTCACTGACATGTTGGTCCAAAATATGCCTTATTTTAAATATAACTCTATTGTGGTATTGAATACTAAGAATTGGAATTTATTTTATATTGATTAGTCAGTTACCAGTTGAAATATACTATTTAGCCCTTAATATTGCCCCACTGATCAATGTTACTTGTTTGAACAAACTTCAAAAGTTCAAACTTGCAAGCAAATGTTTTTATGTTGAATAGGCTGACATGAGTTTTTTTTTCATATAATCTATATATGAAAGAACTGTTTTAATGTTGTTACTGTTCTTTAAAATATTTTAGATTATTTTAATTGTTCATTACTTCTCATATAGCTTATTTATTTCCTTTCCTCACTGGGCTATTTTTCCCTGTTAGAGCCCTTGGTTTTAAAGGAATGTGCATTAAAATTCCGTTATTATTATTATTATTATTATTATTATTATTATTATTATTATTATTAACTAAGCTACAACCCTACTTGGAAAAGCAGGATGCTATAAACCCAAGGGCTCCAAAAGGGAAAATAGCTCAGTGAGAGAAGGAAATAAGGAAAAACAACGAAAAAATGAACATATTAAAAAAAAAACTGATCGAAATAGGTCTCATGTTGTTTTGCAAGTAGTTATTATTATTGTTTACAATAGATATATCTTTAGAATAATGATTTTCTTCTTGGGTGACATAGGCCTATATTGATCTCAGGCCATCACCAATGTTATTATATATTTTTTCTTTGAAGGCATAGGCCTATATTTATCCCTCGCCTTCACCAATGTTGGAAGTTGGAAGGAGGTTATGTTTTACCCCTTGTTTGTGTGTTTGTGTGTGTTTGTTTGCGAACAGCTTCCTGTCCACAATTTTAATCGTAGAGTAATGAAACTTGCAGGGATTAACTCTTATATTAAAAGCTGCAATGAATTAAATTTTGGAAGATCAAGGTCAAAGTTCAAGGTCACGGGCAAGAAAAATGTCCAATTCACGTAATCAGCCATAAGTTTGGATATCGTTTTTACAGAGACTTCAAACTTGGTTCATATGTGAGCGTATGAAAATCCACGCCAATTAATACATGTCAAGGTCAAGGTCAATAAATAAACTGCCGCGGCGGAGGTCTGCGCTCTACTGAGTGTCCCTCTATTCAAAGACATGATTATATTCTATATGAACTTCTTCCTAGATTATTGATATATTTTTTCCAACCATTTGTTTACGATAAATAAAACATTCAAGATTCATTACCCAGGATTAGGCCTATTACTGTTGTTGTTGTTGTTGTTGTTGTTATTGTTTCTGTTGTTGTTGTTGTTCAGACATTTTTTTATGAATAAAGAAGGATATGACGTATCTGTTAAAACCAGTCTGTGTCAGCAGAGGTCAAAAGGTCACGAATTTTGGGAGATGAATTTTATAATTTAAGAGACATATCTGATAGAAAAATTTACATTTATATATATATATATATATATATATATATATATATATATACATATATATATATATATATATATATATAGTATGCATACATATGTATATACATACATACATATATATAGTATATATACTGTATATAGAGTATATATATATATATATATATATATATATATATATATATATATATATATGTATATATACATATATTAATATTATCATTATTATTAGTAGTAGTAGTAGTAGTAGTAGTAGTAGTAGTAGTAGTAGTAGTATTATAATTATTATTATCATTATAATTATTATGATGATGATGATGATTATTATTATTATTATTATTATTATTATTATTATTATTAGCCAGGGTACAACCCTAATTGGAAAAGCAAGATGCTAATATCCCTAGGGCTCCAATGAGGAAAATAGCCTAGTGAGGAAGTAAATTAAGGAAATAAACTATATATGAGAAGTAATGAAATTAAAAAATATATATTTACATATATTTTGAGATCAGTAACAAGGTTAAACTAGGTCTTTCATATATGAACGATGGAGATAGACTTATGTCACCCTGTTATATAAAATTTGGTTATCTTAATTCACATTTAGTTTACACAATTTAAGGTTTCAGGAACTAGCAAAAACCAATAGTTTCCGACTGATTATTATTATTATTATTATTATTATTATTATTATTATTATTATTAATAATTGATAAGCTACAACCCTAATTGGAAAAGCAGGATGCTATAAGCCCAGGGGCCCCAAACAGGGAAAATAGCCCAGTGAGGAAAGGAAACAAGGAAAAATGAAATATTTTAAGAACAGTAACATTAAAATAAACATTTCATATATAAAGTTCAAATTATTTAATAAAACAAGACGAAGAGAAATTAGATAGAATAGTGTACCCGAGTGTACCCTCAAGCAAGAGAACTCTAACCCAAGACAGTGGAAGACCGTGGTAAAGAAGCTATGGCACTACCCAAGACTAAGAGAACAATGGTTTGATTTTGTAGTGGCCTTCTCCTAGAAGGGCTGCTTACCATAGCTAGAGAAGTTTTATTCCCGCTGTGACCTGATTGTGGAATGATCTTCCTAATCAGGCAGTTGAATCGATGGAACTTTAGAAGTTCAAACTTGCAGTGAATGTTTTTATGTTGAACAGGCTGACATGAATCTCTCTTCATAGTTTATATATGAGAAAATCTAATTTAATGTTGTTGCTGATCTTAGATTATTGTATATACTTTATACATTATTGTAATAAAGTTTATTCATTTCCTTATTTCCTTTCCTCACTGGGCTACTTTCCTTGTTGGAGCCCCTTGGGCGCGTAAAATACGCCTATTGACGCAAAGGGCCTCGGTTAGATTTCGCCAGTCGTCTCAACCTTGAGCTTTTAATTCAATACTTCTCCACTCATCATCTCTTACTTCACACTTCATGGTCCTCAGCCATGTAGACCTTGGTCTTCCAACTCCTCTAGTGCCTTGTGGAGCCCAAATGAACGTTTGGTGAACCAATCTCTCTTGGGGAGGGCGAAGCGCATGTCCAAACCATCTCCATCTGCCCCTCACCATGATCTCATCCACATATGACACTCAAGTAATCTCTTGTAGTTTTATTTCTAATCCTGTCCTGCCGTTTAACTCCCAGTATTCTTGTCTTATTTTAATAATAATAATAATAATGATAGTATACGAAGTCCAAATGAACGTTTGGTGAACCAATCTCTCTTGGGGAGGGCGAAGCACTTGTCCAAACCATCTCTATCTAACCCTCACCATGATCTCATCCACATATAACACTCGCGTAATCTCTCTTGTAGTTTTATTTCTAATCCTGTCCTGCCGTTTAACTCCTAGTATTCTTGTCTTATTTTAATAATAATAATAATAATAATAATAATAATAATAATAATAATAATAATAATAATAGTATACGAAGTCCCAAGCAATGTTGCTTGGGTCAACATATCAGAAATCAGCCCGTATAAGGAATTTGAATATTGGGGTGAGGGTAATTTCTATGCATAAGGACTCCTCTTGATCAGTCCATACTCAAATATGAAGGATCCCTGGTCTTACATAAGTAAATTTAGCAAGGGATCAGAACAGCGGATGTGTAAACGGTATGTATACGGTTCTATCTTATATCTTATTTCTCTTCCTCTTGTTTTGATAAAGTTTTTTATAGTTTATAAAGTGATATTTATTTTAAAATGGTTGCTCCTCTTAAAATATTTTATTTTTTCCTTATTCCCTTTCCTCACTGAGCTATTTTCCCTGTTGGAGCCCCTGGGCTTATAGCATCCTGCTTTTCCAACTAGGGTTGTAGCTTAGCAAGTAATAATAATAATAATAATAATAATAATAATAATAATAATAATAATAATAGCAGTAGTGCGCACTCATAATACAAAGTAGACTTAGATTATTATTATTATTATTATTATTATTATTATTATTATTTTCTAAGCTACAACCCTAGTTGGAAAAGCAGGATGCTATAAGCCCAGGGGCCCCAACAGGGAAAATAGCCCAGTGAAGAAAGGAAACAAGGAAAAATAAAATATTTGAAGAACAGCAACAACATTGAAATAAATATCTCATATAAAAGATATAAAAACTTTAACAAAACAAGAGGGAGTTATATAAAATTGAATAGTGTGGCCAAATGTACCTTCAAGCAAGAGAACTCTATTATTATTATTATCATTATTATTATTATTGTAAAGGGATTCTAAAACTCCTCTAGTCCTTCCTCTATGTTGCAACATAGGCCTAATGTCCTCTTCGTACGAACTCAGGTACCCGGTAATACAGATCAAGGTCTACATAGACCAAAGTTCAATGTATACCATTTGGGCTTTTGAATGGGCTTCGCTGACAGATAAGGGAAAAGCCTACTTTATTCCATTAAGCCTACTTCATTCCATTATCCCAGGGCTGAACCAATATCCATTGCTAAAGGTCATCTGGATTGAATTTGGAACCAGTTTGCTAGGGTAAATGGCTAGTACTAGGGATTTTTTCATTTCCTGTGTTTATTTATCTCAGAAGGTAAATAATTGCTTTATTGTAATTATTTTTGTTATTGTAACGTTTTAATTATCATCAAAATTAGTACAGTTAATTATCTCCGTCAATGAAGTTGGAAGGAGGTTATGTTTTACCCCTTTTTGTGTGTGTTTGTTTGTGTGTGTTTGTGAACAGCTTCCTGGCCACAATTTTAATCTTGGATTAATGAAACTTACAGAGTTTAACTGTAATGTTAAAAGCTTGAAATGATTAAATTTTGGAAGGTCTAGGTCAAAGGTCAAGGTTATGCTCAGTCTGTAGGGCATTGTCCTACTCGATAGGGCAATGTCCTGTCCCTTGCCTCTGCCATTCATGAGTGGCCTTTAAACCTTTAAAAATCAGAACCTAAGCCCCTTCCCCACCCAAACTAGGACCAGGGAGAGCCTGGCAATGGCTGCTGATGACTCAGCAGGTAGACCTATAGACTCCCCCATATCCCTCCTTAGCTCACAAGGATAGTGAGGTTGCAGCAACCAAAGGAACTAAAGGGTTTGAGCGGGACTTGAACCTCAGTCTGGCGATCACCAGGCAGAGACATTACCGATAGGCCACAACAACCCTATATGGCACTGAATGGTCCCCTTACCCCGGCTCCAGCACTGGGGCATTTGGAAGCATGAAGCAAAGATAGAAGGCTAATAGTGGAAACTAAGGAATCTTCTAGTACTGCCTACAGTGTACAGCGTGAGGGGCACTGTTGGCATTATATCCCCTTTCAGATTTTAATGTCTACAAGGTTTCAAATATTTAGGCCACCTGTCTGGTTTTTAGTTTAATCATGTGTTTGTTTGTTTATTGGCATTTTACACAAAAACTACTGTACCGATTTGTACCAAACTTGGTCGTTATTTTGGGTATTACCCAAGGATGAATCTGTAACATTTTGGTTGAAGTACATCAAAGTACAAGTACGTAGCAGTACTTTGAAAATTATCGCAATGTTGTGTAAATGGCAACTATTTTCATTTAATTTTGTCAGTGAACAATAATATGCAAAACTGCTGAACCATTTTAAACAAAATTTGTCTGATAATGGAAAGAGTTTCAAATACTTGGGGCCCAAAATAAATGAATAGAGCCATTCAACACTTAGTTTTTAATACGGGTTCAGAGCGACGTTCAATGCCAGCTTAGACCGACTTTCAATACGGGCTTCAACCGAACAAGCAAATCCAGTAATACTCTCTCTCTCTCTCTCTCTCTCTCTCTCTCTCTCTCTCTCTCTCTCTCTCTCTCTCTCTCTCTCTCTCTCTCTCTTTTTTTAAAGTCCTAGAGGTGTGCTATTTATAATAGCCCTTCGATAAAACTGATTTTATCGTAACTATTGATTTTTCATTTACCTTAGACTCAGGTACAATTATTATTATTATTATTATTATTATTACTTGCTAAGCTACAACCCTAACTGGAAAAGCAGGATGCTATAAGCCCATTGGCTCCAACAGGGAAAATAGCTCAGTGAGGAAAGGAATCAAAGAGAAATAAAATATTTTAAGAGGAACAAGATTAAAATAAATATCTCCTATATAAACTATAAAAACTAACAGAATAAGAGAAATAAGACAGAATAGTGTGCCCGAGTGTACCCTCAAGCAAGAGAACTCGAACTCAAGACAATGGAAGAGTATGGTACAGAGGCTATGGCACTACCCAAGACTAGACAACAGTGGTTTGATTTTGGAGTGTCCTCTGTACAGGAATTAAAAGTAAGCTCATATTTTGGTGTAAGGTTTTTATATCTTTTTCCAATAAAAACTCTGGTCAGAATAAATCATATTATAAATATATATATATATATATATATATATATATATATATATATATATATATATATATATATATATATATATATATATATATATATAAAGAAACACATGCCATTGTCGGCTTGGCGACACACATAGTCCCACTGGTTCAGGGTCAAGATGGCGCCTCCCAGCAAGGCGTTGGAGTCTTCAACTTTAAAACTTTCCTCTTCTAATACTGACTGACCCCCTTCCCCCTTTCCCCCTCCCCTCCACAGTTCCATTGATCCTCTCCTTCACCCCCTTCCCCTCATATTACATTTTCTGATGATACTTCTGTGGGCATTTCTCCTTCTTGGGTAATGACGTAAAAGAGACGCGCAGGACAACACTCTTTTGGAAAACGCTTGGGGAAAATGCGACATGGCGAGTCCTCTTTATAAAAATATCAGTCTTGAAGGACGTCAATTGAAGTTATTGTTGTCTGTGTGAGATATTAAGGCTTCGAGCGTGTTCCTTTGTGTTGTCTTATCGTATTTGGTTGAATAAATAAATCTGTGTTCTTGTATTATCATTTATTCTGCAGTTAGATGGTTGAGCGAAGTTGCTAGGTAACCAAAGAGATATATATATATATATATATATATATATATATATATATATATATATATATATATATATATATATATATATATATATATATATATATAGAAACAAATACATCCGTTTCTAGTCCATTGGATGACAAAGGCCTCAAATATATCCATAGTCTATCCTTCGTGAAACAGCTATATGTGCTGATGATTATGTTCTGGCTCACAAGGAGTCTAGGTCTAATGATAAAAGGTTTTATAGGTCAAAAGACTATAGGGACACAGACAAGCATACTAATACTGATGATTTATATGTCAAGTCTCAAAGCAGCAGTTTTAATAGTAATTTTATTACTGGCTATTCTATAGTATCTAATTATTGTGAGAAAGCAGGTCACATAGGTGCCCTACCAACCAACTACCTATAAGAATTGTGCAGTGTTTTCTTCTACTATGAGTTAAACAATGTTTTACGTCAATATGGATGACGTTATATTTGCAGAATCAAAGTCATCATACATACATATACCAAAGGCACTTCCCCCAATTTTGGGGGGTAGCCGACATCAACAAGAAACAAAACAAAAAAGGGGACCTCTACTCTCTACGTTCCTCCAGCCTAACCAGGGACTCAGCCGAGGTCAGCTGGTACTGCTAGTGTGCCACAGCCCAACCTCCCACATTTCCACCACAGATGAAGCTTCATACTGCTGAGTCCCTTACTGCTGCTACCTCCGCGGTCATCTAAGGCACCGGAGGAAGCAGCAGGGCCTACCGGAACTGCGTCACAATCGCTCGCCATTCATTCCTATTTCTAGCACGCTCTCTTGCCTCTCTCACATCTATCCTCCTATCACCCAGAGCTTTCTTCACACCATCCATCCACCCAAACCTTGGCCTTCCTCTTGTACTTCTCCCATCAACTCTTGCATTCATCACCTTCTTTAGCAGACAGCCATTTTCCATTCTCTCAACATGGCCAAACCACCTCAACACATTCATATCCACTCTAGCCGCTGTAATAGTGAATATTCTATTTTTAAAAAAGTAAACTTTAATTAAATTATATGAAAAGCTGCCTCAAAACTATTTACGATAATAATAAGATATATAAATGAACATATGATAAAGTTTTTATAGTTTAGATATTTATTGTTGTTACTCTTCTTGAAATATTTTATTTTCCTTTTTTCTTTTCCTCACTGAGCTATTTTCCCTGTTGGAGCCCCTGGGCTTATAGCATCCTGCTTTTCCAAATAGGGTCTAGCTTAGCAAGTAATAATAATAATAATAATAATAATAATAATAATAATAATCTTACAATTCACGATAGATTCTGATTTGTTCACGTACCTAAATGAACAGAAGTTTCATAATGTTTCATGTTGATTCCCGTTTTCCTTGAATTATGTAAATATAACAATGATTTTTTATCGTAATAAGAAATTAAAACATCGTGTACATCATATAAGAAATATCTTCCCAAGAGAAAACCTAAAATATTTATGATATGATAAGGAAAATAATTGACAACATTTGAGCGAAAATAGTTGAAACTTTTCGCAGGCGATTGGAGATTGTAAACAAAGAAGGGGCAAGGAAGAGAAGACGATAGATTGACGAGCTAAGAGAATTTGGGAGTATAGACTGGCATAGAAAGACTATAAAGAAACTATAAAAGACTATAAACTGGACATTTGTACAGCAATGATTTTTTTTACCTTTTTTTTCACAATATATTTTTTTTTGCGTTTCAATATTCACTCGTTAGCGGTTTTTTTTTTTTAACTCAAATATTGCGTGGGATTTATTCACAGGTGATGCCATTATGAATATATTTAAATACAGTCCATTATTTTCGCTCTCATATAATGAGATTTCTCAGAAATTGCCATGAAACTGCTGTACGAAATTTTGAGTTTTGACTAGGTTTGCTTACGCACACACACACACACACACACACACACACACACACAGCGAGAGAGAGAGAGAGAGAGAGAGAGAGAGAGAGAGAGAGAGAGAGAGAGAGAGAGAGAGAGTTCTCAGAAATTGAGTTTTGACTAGTTTAGCATACGCACACACACACACACACACAGAGTTCTCAGAAATTGGCATAGAATAGCTGTACCATATTTTGAGTTTTGACTATTTTAACATACGCTCACACACACACACACACACACAGAGAGAGAGAGAGAGAGAGAGAGAGAGAGAGAGAGAGAGAGAGAGAGAGAGAGAGAGAGAGAGAGAACTCTACCATATTTTGAGTTTTGACTAGTTTAGCATACGCACAAAGAGAGAGAGAGAGAGAGAGAGAGAGAGAGAGAGAGAGAGAGAGAGAGAGAGAGAGAGAGAGAGAGAGAGCCCAGTTCTAGTTAACCAGTTGGAGCATATATCATGTCTTAAAGGGTATAGTGTGTTTGAATCTCTAGCTCTTGACATCGATTCCAAGCTATTGTTAAACTGATGATGTCCCTCTGAGCTATGGTGTGTTAACCACGTCTTTGATTTGCTCTCTCTCTCTCTCTCTCTCTCTCTCTCTCTCTCTCTCTCTCTCTCTCTCTCTCTCTCTCTAAGCTTTGTTCCTGCTATGATCAAGTTGTGGAATGATCTTCCTAATCGGGTAGTTGAATCGGTGGAACATTATTATTATTATTATTATTATTATTATTATTAAATGCTAAGCTACAACCCTAGTTGGAAAAGCAGGATGCTATAAGCCCAGGGGCCCCAACAGGGAAAATAACCCAGTGAGAAAAGGAAATAAGGACAAATAAAATATTTTAAGAATAGTAACAATATTTAAATAAATATTTCCTATATAAACTATAAAAACTTAACAATACGAGAGGAAGAGAAACTAGATAGAACAGTGTTCCCGAGTGTACCCTCAAGCAAGAGAACTCTAACCCAAGACAGTGAAAGACTATGGTACCGAGGCTGTGGCACTACCTAAGACTAGAGAACAATAGTTTGATTTTGGAGTGTCCTTCTCCAAGAAGAGCTGCTTACCATATCTAAAGAATCTCTTCCACCCTTACCAAGAGGAAAGTGGCCACTGAACAATTACAGTGCAGTAATTAACTCCTTCGGTGAAGAAGAATTGCTTGGTAATCTCAGTGTTGTCAGGTGTATGAAGACAGAGGAGAATATGTAAAGAATAGACCAGACTCTTCGGTGTCTGTGTAGGCAAAGGGAAAGAACCGTAACCAGAGAGAAGTGTCCTATGTAGTACTGTCTGGCCAGTCAAAGAACCCCATAACTATCTAGCGGTAGTATCTCAACGGGTGGCTGGTGCCCTGGCCAACCTACTACCTCTCTTCAAAAGTTCAAACTTGCCGTGAAGGTTTTTATGTTGAACAGGAGGATATGTCTCTTGTTTTGTAATCGTTATATGAAAGATCTGTTTTAATGTTGTCAATGTTCTTAGAATATTTTATTTTAATCGTTTATTACTTTTTATATAATTTATTTACTTATTTCCTTTCCTCATTGGGCTATT
>NC_090726.1:198196266-198198692 GCF_036898095.1 Palaemon carinicauda
GAAGGAGGTTATGTTTTCGCCCCTGTTTGTGTGTTTGTTTGTGAATAGCTTCCTGGACACAATTTTAATCGTAGAGTAATGAAACTTGCAGGGATTAACTGTTACGTAATAATCTGGATACGATTAAATTTTGGGAAGGTCAAGGTCAAAGGTCAAGGTCGAGCAAAATTTCAATTCACATAATCAGCCATAACTTTGGACATCATTGTCACAGAGACTTCAAACTTGGTTCATATTTGAGTGTATGAAAATCCACGCCAATTGATACACGTCAAGGTCGAAGGTCAAGGTCGAAGGCCAAGGTCGAGGAAAGGGTCGAGAAATAAGCTGTGGCGGCGGAGGTCTGCTCTCTACCGAGGAGACCCCCTATAGTTAATTCTTTTTAGTGAGGGAGATTTGCACCGACTTGCAGGGGTGCCCTTTTAGCTCGGAAACGTTTCCTGATCTCTGATTAGTTGGACAAGATAATTCTAACCAATCAGGTAGCAGGAAACTTTTCCCGAGCTAAAAGGGCACCCCTGCGAGTCCGTGCAAATCGGCCTCACTAAAAGAATTGACTATTATTATTATTATTATTATTTTATTATTATTATTATTATTAGCTAATCTACAACCCTAGTTGGAAAAGCAAGATGCTATAAGCCCAAGGGCTCCAACAGGGAAAAAAAATGGCAAAATTGAAATACTGTTCCCCTAACCGCTCTTGTCATAAGATGCTCTTCATTATCGCATCTCTTGTCCAAAGTTTTGCTGTGTCAATAACTCTGGTGTATAAAAAAAGACAACTCCCACACGTATGGGACTTGGTTGAAACCGTCCAGTCTTTATAAAAGGTTGAATGTTACTTGAGGCCGCCAGCCAGCTTTCCCACCCCATTTTCAGTCTACATTCTCTTTTATATATGTTTTGAATATAGTTACGCTCACACAGATACACATTTAAAGACATACACAAACATACACAAAACAAGGGTTGTTGTGGCCTGATTGGTAACGTCTCTGCCTGGTGTTTGCCAGACGGGGGGTTCGAGTTCCGCTCAGACTCGTTAGTGCCTTTAGTGTCTGCAACCTTACCATCCTTGTGAGCTTAGGTTGGGGGGTGGGTTTAGGGGAGCCTATTGATCTATTTGTTGAGTCGGCAGCAGCCATTGCCTGGGCCCTACCTGGTCCTAGCTTGGTAGAGATTGGGCTTGGGCGCTGATCATATATATATGGTCAGCCTCTAGGGGGCATTGTCCTGTTTGCTAGGGCGAAGTCACTGTCCCTTGCCTCTGCCATTCAAGAGCGACCTTTAAACTTTTTAAAGGTTTAAAGGTCGTTCATGAATGGCAGAGGTAACGGACAGTGACATTGCCCCTATCGAGCAGGACAATGCCCTAGAGGACTGACCGTATGATCAGTGGCCAAAGCCTCCTCTCCACCCAAGTTAGGACCGAGGAGGACCAGGCAATGGTTGCCGATGACTCAGCAGATAGACCTATAGGCTCCCCCAAACCCCCTATCCTTAGCTCACAAGGATGGTGAGGTTTACAGTGACCAAAGAAACTAACGAGCTTGAGCGGGACTCGAACCTCAGTCTGGCGATCACCAGTCAGGGGACGTTACCACATCGGCCACCACAACCCAATTGCAGGACAAAAGCCTCAGACATTTCAATTTTCATCACCACGCTGGCTACTGCTCATTGGCGATAGTGGGAGGGTTTTCGTCTGACCTCTTACAGCAAACCAGCCTAGTATGAGTGGCTTTTCGCCACTTACCAGGCATCCACACTCAGAAAGTATATATATATATATATATATATATATATATATATATACCTGTATTTATATATATATACATATATATATATATATATATATATACATATATATATATATACAGTATATATTTGTTTTAATGTTGCTGCTGTTCTGAAAATATTTTATTTTTCTTTATTTCCTTTCCTCACTGGGCTATTTTCCCTGTTGGGGCCCCCTGGGCTTATAGCATCCTGCTTTTCCAAACCAGGGTTGTAGCTTAGGATTTTTTACTAATAATATATATATATATATATATATATACATATAATATATATATATATATATATATATATATAGATATAGATATAGATATATATATATCGAATTGAGTTCATCAGTAACTTAACATACTGATATTTTGGTTAATTATTTTAATAGTTATCTAGCAATAATGGGAGAGAGAGAGAGAGAGAGAGAGAGAGAGAGAGAGAGAGAGAGAGAGAGAGAGAGAGAGAGAGAGAGAGTCCTTGATGCAACATAAAGCAGATTTGTCTAAAACCTTTCGAGAGCCCGATTGGTAAACAACGAGAGGTGGGGGGGTGGGGAGAACTAGCTAGATTGCAAGTTGGAACTCTGTTTGCAATCTTATTTTCCATAAATAGAGAGCAGACCTCCGCCGCGGCAG
>NC_090726.1:198199192-198201692 GCF_036898095.1 Palaemon carinicauda
TTCTCATATTCTATAGCTGAAAATTATTTGATAAATAGAACATTCTTGGTTAGCATTGATCATAACATATATACACACACATACATTTTATCATTACAATCATATTTGATTTACAAGTAGTGATGTACATATGTGAATGCGTCCACATGTTATGAATGTTCGTTGTTCTTGAACAAGGGCATACTGTACATCTCAACAGTATTTTTACGTACGTGTTTAGAACATAAACATGAGCACATACTGAGCATTGCATATTAATTAGCCAGGGCATGTTATCATCCTATTCTTATATATATATATATATATATATATATATATATATATATATATATATATATATATATATGTATATATATATATATATATATATATATATATATATATATATATATATATATATATATATATATATATATATACCATATCTATTTTAACATTGTTACTGATCTTGAGGTTTTTTATATTCATTCATTAATTCTCCTATATAGTTTATATAATTTTTATTTCCTTTTCTCACTGGGCTATTTTCCCTGTTGGAGCCCTTGGGCTAATAGCGTCCTGCTTTTCCAACTAGGTTTGTAGTTTAGCTAGCAATAATATTAATAATATCAACAAATTATTGATGATATTAATATAAGCCAAGCTACAACCCCTAGTTGGAAAAGCAGGATGCTATAAGCCCACCTAGCTACAATCCTAGTTGGAAAAGCAGGATGCTTTTACGTTCAAGGGCTCCAACAAGGAAAAATAGCCCAGTAAGGAAAGGTAACAAGGAAGTAAATAAATTACAAAAGAAGTAATGAACAATCAAAGTAAAACATTTTAAGAACAGTAACAACATTAAATTAGATATATCATATATAAACTATAAAAGCATAAAAACAATAGGAGGGTAAGATAGAAAATAGTGGCCGAGTGTAACCTCAATAATAATAATAATAATAATTAATTGTTACTATTGCTAGCTAAACTACAACCCTAGTAGAGAAAGCAGGATGCTATAAGTCCAAGGGTTCCCACAGGGAAAAATAGCCCAGTGTGGAAAGGAAATAAAGAAATAAACTATAAGAGAAGTAATGAACAACCAATATAAAATATTTAATGAACAGTAACACCATTTAAATGGATTTTCCAAATATAAAGCATAGAGGCCTGTTCAACATAAAAGCATTCGCTACAAGTTTGAACTTTTGAAGTTCCACCGATTTAACTGCTTGAATAATGCAGTACCCCGAAGTTGCAAAAATATGTCGATTTCTATAATAATAATAATAATAATAATAAAAACTCTTAAAAGTTTAAACTAAATCGCTCTACCCAAGAGCAAATGGAGTCTCCGCGGATGGACTAAAAAGTCTTCGAGACATCCCAAATCCTTGGAACTCTCTCTCTCTCTCTCTCTCCTCTCTCTCTCTCTCTCTCTCTCTCTCTCTCTCATCTCTCTCTCTCTCTCTCTCAACGTTTTTCTTCCGAACGGTTAGTTAACACCCATTGACTTTTCTATTTTTGACGTGAATGAAATATCCTATTTTATAGTTTTTGTTGTCTTTAAATAGGTAATTAGTACAGATTTTTTGTGGACCGAAGGGTTGGTTAATATTTATTCTTTTTTATTTCTTTTTTTTCTAATTATGAAAATTTGATTAAAGCATGAATTTATTTATTCTTTTTTTTTTTTCTTTTTTTTTCTTTTTTTTACCATATGGGTTGTTAATTTTCGCCTTTTTATTCTCTTTCATGTTGATGGGATTTGATAATTATGATAGTTTATTTGTTACGATTAATGAATGAAATTGTAATCAACATGAAATAAATAATTTAACATCTTGCGTAACCTTAAATTTGGTTATAAAGAAATTCTATGCCACTGATTGTCTCTGTCTCACTGAAAGTCTAAGCCCCTGTGACTGTCTGTCTCATTGGATGGAAATTTCTAATTGTAATATTTTATTTAGACGATTATTGAATGAAAAATTAATTAGAACATGAACAATTTGACATCTAGCTTCACCTTAAATTATTATTATTATTATTATTATTATTATTATTATTATTATTATTACTTGCTAAGCTACAACACTAGTTGGAAAAGCAGGATGCTATAAGCCCAGGTACTCCAACAAGGAAAATAGCCCAGTGAGGAAAGGAAACAAGGAAAAATAGAGTATTTTAAGAACAGTAACAACATGAAAATAAATATATAGAATATAAAAACTTTAACAAAACAAGAGGAAGAGAAATAAGATAGAATAGTGTAGCCGAGTGTACCCTCAAGCAAGAGATCTCTAACCCAAGACAGTGGAAGACCATGGTATAGAGTCTATGGCACTACCCAAGACTAGAGAACAATGGTTTGATATTGGAGTGTCTTCCTAGAAGAGCTGCTTACCATAGCTAAAGAGTCTCTTCTACCCTTACCAAGAGGAAAGTAGACACTGAATAATTACAGTGCAATAGTTAACACCTAGAGAGAAGAAAGTCTGTCACTGTGATTGTCGTG
>NC_090726.1:198204192-198224192 GCF_036898095.1 Palaemon carinicauda
CTTGAGCGATTCTCGAACCCCAGTCCAGGAGATCGCTTAGCAGGGACGTTTCCAATAAGCGACCACAAAGTAGAAAAGCTATAGTTCTCTAATTCATAATTTTCTTAATTATATCATCTTTTTTCGTTTATATATAATTATTCTGGACTTTTTGTATTAATACAACCATTTCATTATTATTATTATTATTATTATTATTATTATTATTATTATTAACTAAGCCACAACCCTACTTGGAAAAGCAGGATGCTATAAGCCCAGGGGCCCCACCAGGGAAAATAGCCCAGTGAGGAAAGGAAATAAGGAAAAATAAAATATTTTAAGAAACTTAGCAGTATTAGAATAGATATTTCCTATATAAACTAACAAAACAAGAGGATGAGAAACCAGATAGAACAGTGTGCCCGAATGTACCCTCAAGCAAGAGAACTCTAACCCAAGACATTGGAAGACCATGGTGCAGAGACTATGGCACTACCAAAGACTAAAGAACAACGGTTTGATTTTGGAGTGTCCTTCTCCTAGAAGAGCTGCTTACCATAGCTAAAGTCTCTTCTACCCTTACCAAGTGGAAAGTGGCCACTGAACAATTACAGTGCAGTAGTTAACCCCTTTGGTAAAGAAGAATTGTTTGGTAATCTCAGTGTTATCAGGTGTATTAGGACAGAGGAGAAAATATGTAAAGAATAGGCCAGACTGTTCGGTGTGTGTGTGTGTGTGTGTGTGTTTAGGGCTTTAGGCAAAGGGAAATAAACTGTAACCAGAGAAAAGGACCCAATGAAGTACTGTCTGGCCAGTCAAAGTATCTCAACGAGTGGCTGGTGCCCTGGCCAACCTACCTACCGACTACTATGAGGTTTTCCGATGTATGGTACTATGTATACGGATAGCATAACTTTAAAATTCCTGGTTCTAAGAACTCGAGACAGTGAAAACTGACCGTGACCTCCAGAGAGAGGTTAAGTCTCTTTTAATACCTGAGTCAGTTCGTGATGGAAGAAAAAAGTTAATTTTCTTCTATATTCTTATATCTTTACTTTATATAATCAAGTATTCAGGTCCATTCATCTATTATTATTATTATTATTATTATTATTATTATTATTATTATTATTATTATCTAAGTTAACCCTAGTTGGAAAAGCAGGATGCTATAAGCCTAAGGGCTCCAACATGGAAAATAGCCCTGTGAGAAAAGGAAGTAAGGAAAATAAAGTATTTTAAGAATAAATCAATTCTCGTCATGTTCTTTTGGAAAGCCCTTGCGAGAAAGTCTCTGTTAATTTATATATTTACTATATGATTACTTTTTAATTATATATATATATATATATATTATATATAGGTCTATATATATATATATATATATATATATTATATATATATATATATATATATATATAATACCTCATAACTAATTATATTCGTACTAGCTCTTTAAGAGCAAAGTTTCTCTCCTTAGGCTGATAAGTCTCCCTCTTTTAATAATAATAAACTTTCATGCATTTAAGTCACAGAAGGATAAACCTTACATAACTCTACTGCCATTAATTTCATAGACTTCCTGAACCTCAAAAGGATAAGAAAAAGAATATCGTGGGAAGGTCGTTCCATAGAACGTGGATTCCTACCGAGGTGCGTATCTCAGTGAAGTCAAGGCCGACACCTTGGCCTAGGTATACCTAGACCGTGGTTATTTCCGGGTATGGCCCAGGTAGAGTAGTGACTCACCTGCTTACTGACGTCATACTTAATGAATTACACATGGGTAAGGACTTTGGGTATAGTCTGTGATACTGGGTCTTGCTGTATATAAGAAATGGTCTCCCAGAAGCCTAGCTGAACATTGAAATGATTTTTCCCAAGTAAATTATTCTTTAACTTGATTTTGTGAAGTGATTGTATTATATTTCCCTGTTGGAACCCTTGCTTTTCCCACTAGGGTTGTAGCTTAGCTAATAATAATAATAATAATAATAATAGTCTCTCTAAAACTAAATTATCCTTTGATAATGATTTTGTGTAATATATAACGCGGTGAAAGGAGTTGTGTATCGCCATGATCAGCAAAGCTGTACTAGTCAGGGCCACTATACTAGGTTGGTTTGTTGTGAGTGATCAGACGAAAATCTCTCGCCATCATAAGTCCGGACTGGCCAGCGTGGTTATGAAAACTGGCCTAAACCCAGACGAAAATTGAGTTGTTTGAGGCCTTTGTCCTGCAGTGAACTAAAAACGGCTACATTTAAGGTTTAAAGGCCGCTCGTGACTGGCAGAAGCAAGAGACGATGCAGGCCAATGCCCTAAAGACTAACCATATATACTTATGATCAGCGCCCTACCCCCCTCTCCACACACGCTAGGACCAAGGAGGGCCAGGCAATGGCTGATGACGACTAAGCATATAGACCTATAGGCTCCCCCAAGCCCCCCATCCTTAGCTCACAAGGATGGTGAGGTTACAGCGACCAAAGAAACTAACGAGTTTGTTTTGATATATATATATATATATATATATATATATATATATATATATATATATATATATATATAAAATGTGTGTATATCAATTTAGGGTCGAATTCACAGGAAAAATTAATTATAATTCGAGAAGTCGACAACAAACTTGTTAATTACGCAGTTATCCACAACGAATAATAATAATAATAATAATAATAATAATAATAATAATAATAATAATAACAGCTGAACGCCAAAGCCACAATTTCACTGCATTCGTTAGCGACAAACTTACTTATCACGAAACCCAAAATGCAAAATAAATCTGTGCTATTGAATAGAGTATTTAACAGCTTAAAACACCCCCTCCCCCCATAATTCTTTGTCTCTATGTGCATTTCGCTTCCAGCCCTTCCCTTTAAAATTCTCGCTATCAATAAAAAATGGAAAACTGCTCGTGTGCAGTTGACGGAGGAAGCAGGCCAGTCGGTTGAGCCTGCTATGTTTGAAGGAAATTTGAAGAAATTAGTTCTAGAAGTGTTCGTTATTGTAAGATGATTCAATTGTTGTGTTTATTCATTTAGATAAACAATTTTCGTTATTTTCTTGTCTTGAAATTTTGTGTTTTAGTTAGACATTTTTTATTTGACAGGAATTGCCCATAAGAAGAAATATATATATATATATATATATATATATATATATATATATATATATATATATTTAATACACACACACACACACACACACACACACACATATATATATATATATATATATATATATATATATATATATATATATATATATATTTATAAACTTACTAGCCAAGCTATAACCCTAGTTGGAAAAGCAGAATGCTATCAGCCCAAGGGCTCCACCAGGGAAAAATAGCCCAGTGAAGAAAGGAAAATAAATAAACTACATTTGAAGTAATGAATAATTGCTATAAAATATTCTAGATCAGTAGCAACGTTATAACAGATATGTCAAGTATAAACTAAGAAGAGAGACTTATGTCAGCCCAGCCGGTTCAACATAACATTCGCGGTAACTGCTTGATTAGGAGAGAGAGAGAGAGAGAGAGAGAGAGAGAGAGAGAGAGAGAGAGAGAGAGAGAGAGAGAGCTTACTCGACCTCCAGCATAACCACAGAAGATACAAAGTATTATACTTAAAAATAGCAAAACGGGAAAATCACAGCTTAAACCTCTCTCTCTCTCTCTCTCTCTCTCTCTCTCTCTCTCTCTCTCTCTCTCTCTCTCTCTCTCTCTCTGTATACGAGTTTGCTACGTAGAATACCGAAGTCTAGAGCCAGTCAAGGAAGTAACCAAGGTTAGGGAAAACCTTTTAACCTTTTATTACGTAGCAGGATACACTTCTCCCGGGATTGCATAGCGTATGTTGTGCATAGCATATCAGTCTATATAAATAGTCCAAGCTATGTATTCATTGGGCTACCAATAAAGGTACATTCATATAGGTCTGAGTTTGTAATGAATATTTTTTAGTTTTCATCATTATTTCATTATTATGTGGATGTTTAATATATATATATATATATATATATATATATATATATATATATATATATATATATATATATATATATATATATATATATATATATATATATATATCTCAATTATGACCCTTCCCCCTTTAAGGTCAAAAGACCTTGGTCTATCGTAAACAGCATTGTCGAGATTGTGAAAGTATTTATTTTTTATTTTTTGCTTTTCCTTGAACTGAAGAAAGTAACATTTGAAGTAAATATAATTGCATTCCAGGTATATTTCAATAAACTTCGATGTAGTGTATACCAACATACAGTGTATGCTTTGCATAACACACATTTGTATATATATATATATATATATATATATATATATATATATATATATATATATATATATATATATATATATATATATATATATATATATGTGTGTGTGTGTGTGTGTGTGTGTGTGTGTTTTCACACACACACACACACACACATATATATATATATATATATATATATATATATATATATATATATATATATATATATATATATATATAATTCTTCTTCACAGATAACTAGTAAAAAAACAGATTTTAGCTAAAACATATCAGGTGCGTATGCTATAAACGGAAATTTAACTCAAAATTGTCGAGTAGAGTGGGTGAAAGGTTATACCACAGCCCATAATTTGAGATCAAGGGTTATAAGGTGCCAGCCGGGTATTTCCAACTAAATTCACATCCCGAACTAAACTAGTTAACACAAATATCTGCATGTATAGGCCTACTGTAATCAAATGAGAAAAAAAATGCACAAGTAGGCCTACTATAATCAATCAGTTGTCAAATTATGTTTATATAACGAATGTGAAATTGTTATCACAAAAAAACACGCAAAATAATAACCTATATTAGAACATTGTAGACTCATTTGCAAATGAGTAATCTATATTAGAACATTTTAAACTCATTTGCAAATCAATAACCTATATTAGAACATTGTAGACTCATTTGCAAATCAATAACCTATATTAGAACATTTTAGACTCATTTGCAAATCAATAACCTATATTAGAACATTTTAGACTCATTTGCAATTCAATAATTTATATTAGAATATTTTAGACTCATTTGCAAATAAATAACGTATATTAGAACATTGTAGACTCGTTTGCAAATCAATAACCTATATTAGAACATTGTAGACTCATTTGCAAATCAATAATCTATATTAAAACATTGTTGACTCATTTGCAAATCAATAACCTACATTAGAACATTTTAGACTCATTTGCAAATCAATAACCTATTTTAGAACATTGTTGACTCATTTGCAAATCAATAATCAATATTAAAACATTGTTGACTCATTTGCAAATCAATAACCTATATTAGAAAATGTTACTCATTTGCAAATCAATAACCTATTTTAGAACATTGTTGACTCATTTGCAAATTAATAACCTACATTAGAACATTTTAGACTCATTTGCAAATCAATAGCCTATATTAGAACATTTTAGACTCATTTGCAAATTAATAACCTACATTAGAACATTTTAGACTCATTTGCAAATCAATAGCCTATATTAGAAAATTTTAGACTCATTTGCAAATTAATAACCTACATTAGAACATTTTAGACTCATTTGCAAATCAATAGCCTATATTAGAATATTTTAGACTCATTTGCAAATCAATAATCAATATTAAAACATTGTTGACTCATTTGCAAATCAATAACCTATATTAGAAAATGTTACTCATTTGCAAATCAATAACCTATTTTAGAACATTGTTGACTCATTTGCAAATTAATAACCTACATTAGAACATTTTAGACTCATTTGCAAATCAATAATCAATATTAAAACATTGTTGACTCATTTGCAAATCAATAACCTATATTAGAAAATGTTACTCATTTGCAAATCAATAACCTATTTTAGAACATTGTTGACTCATTTGCAAATTAATAACCTACATTAGAACATTTTAGACTCATTTGCAAATCAATAGCCTATATTAGAATATTTTAGACTCATTTGCAAATCAATAATCAATATTAAAACATTGTTGACTCATTTGCAAATCAATAACCTATATTAGAAAATGTTACTCATTTGCAAATCAATAACCTATTTTAGAACATTGTAGACTCATTTGCAAATCAATAATCTATATTAGAAAATTGTAGACTCATTTGCAAATCAATAACCTATTTTAGAACATTGTTGACTCATTTGCAAATTAATAACCTACATTAGAACATTTTAGACTCATTTGCAAATTAATAACCTACATTAGAACATTTTAGACTCATTTGCAAATCAATAGCCTATATTAGAATATTTTAGACTCATTTGCAAATCAATAATCAATATTAAAACATTGTTGACTCATTTGCAAATCAATAACCTATATTAGAAAATGTTACTCATTTGCAAATCAATAACCTATATTAGAACATTGTTGACTCATTTGCAAATTAATAACCTACATTAGAACATTTTAGACTCATTTGCAAATCAATAACCTATATTAGAACATTTTAGACTCATTTGCAAATCAATAATCAATATTAAAACATTGTTGACTCATTTGCAAATCAATAGCCTATATTAGAAAATGTTACTCATTTGCAAATCAATAACCTATTTTAGAACATTGTTGACTCATTTGCAAATTAATAACCTACATTAGAACATTTTAGACTCATTTGCAAATTAATAGCCTATATTAGAAAATTTTAGACTCATTTGCAAATTAATTATTAGAACATTGTTGACTCGTATTTACCTTATATCTTGTGGTCCAGTCTAGTAGGCTTCACATATTTCGGACGTAGGCCTAAATATTCCTCATTATTCAAAACGTATTCACTGTCATATATTTACTTGACTCACTATCATACATTTTCTATTCTCACTATCATAAATTCATTACTATATTGCATATATATATCACTGATTATTTTCACACTTGGTCTAACATAAATAACGCCATTTTAACACAAACAGAAAAGTCTTTGTAAAACGCCTTATTTACTAAAATTTTCATTAACATTTTACATGACATTCAAAGAAAAATATACGTTGATTAACCTCGTAGCGAATTTGCTTCACTCAAAGTTGTAATAATCGTTTTATAGTTAATAAAAGACGAAAAGGTTTTAAAAACGTTTCACTGAAAACACAAACAAAGACCAAGCAGTTTAGAATTTGCGGTTTTTTATTTTCACAATATTTTGTAATATTTTTCCCTATAGTTCAAATATGAGGACCATTTAGGAATAATCCAAGTGATATTACAAAATTCCTTATTTTGTTATTTGTTTAAAACTAGTTTAGGACCAGTTACCGATATTGTAGTTAAAATTAAAGTCATTTATATTGCTGTTAAAATAAAGTCATTTAAAATGCGCCCACGAGGACAATCAATTTAAAATTCGCGTTTTGTTTTCTTATTTTACAATGTTTTGTAATATTTTTTTCGATATAGTGTAAAAATGAGGATCATTTAGGAATAATCCAAGTGATATAAAATTCCTTATTTTGTTATTTATTTAAAACTAGTTTTAGGAGCAGTTACCGAAATTGTAGTTAGAATAAAGTCATTTAAAATGTTTCGTGGTGCGCTGATGTGGAAAATCAGAAGTAACTAATTTTTTCTTCTTTTTTTAGATGATAAGGAAGACGGGTTAAAGATGAATGAGGGCATTTAGATAGTTAACTATATTAAGGAATAGTTTTGGAGAGTTAAGTTTCAGTAAGAGTAAAGTAAAATGTAGTTTAGCTACATTTTATTCAGGCTGTTTTTCCCTGTTGGGTCTCTTAGACCTAGACCATCTTGCTTTTCCAACTAGGGTTACATTTTTGCGTATATTAATAATTATGATAATATGGTCTTTAATAAAGGTGTAGTACTCATATTCGATTTTTGCATTAGAGAAAAAAACTATAAGATGATTCATAATTTAGCTGTTAATTCCCTGTTGGGTCTCTTAGACCTAGACCATCTTGCTTTTCCAACTAGGGTTACATCTTGGCTTATAATAATAATTATAATAATATGGTCTTTAATAAAGGTGTAGTACTCATATTCGATTTTTGCATTAGAGAAAAAAAACTACTAACAAGATGATTCATAATTTAGCTGTTAATAACTATACCGTAAGGTGGTACCTCGTGTGGGCTGTGATATCATGAAACCAGCGAGTGTTTTTTTTTCCTTTTTTGTTTATTTTTAACAGCTGTTGGTGGTTTGCTACTAAAATTGATGCCAAAACCTTCGAGATAGGGACTACTAAATAGTAAGTGATCGTTCTAGCATAAAAATATCAATTTAATAATACAAATTGAAATGAATACGTCGTAACTAGGTTCGAAATTAGACCACAGCATATGAATCATTTTTCTAGTCCCAGGTTCTATCGTAAATGAAACCAAACAAGTATATATATGCTTTATGATAATTATTTCGCCAGTATTTATTCTAATTCAAATAGCAAGGTTTTAAATATTCCAAACTGCGTTGTATAGCATTTTTTCTATACATCTTATTGTCTACTTACCATAGACCTAGTTTACCAAAAACCCTCTATTTTCTATTTTGCAATAAATTCTAACATATGCTTTATGATAATTATTTCGCCAGTATTTATTCTAATTCAAATAGCAGGGTTTTAAATATTCCAAACTGCGTTGTATAGCATTTTTCTATACCTCTTATTGGCAACTTACCATAGACCTAGTTTACCAAAAACCCTCTATTTTCTATTTTGCAATAAATTCTAACATATGCTTTATGATAATTATTTCGTCAGTATTTATTCTAATTCAAATAGCAAGGTTTTAAATATTCCAAACTGCGTTGTATAGCATTTTTCTATACCTCTTATTGGCTACTTACCATAGACCTAGTTTACCAAAAACCCTCTATTTTCTATTTTGCAATATATTCTATTGGAGAAAGCTTTTTTATAGATTATGTTTTGCAGTGTAAGTATAAAAATAACACAATCTAATACTGGTTCTAGTTTGTTTTTACTGTCTGCGCGCAAACACAGTCCGATTTTGCATTTTTTTTTTCACTGACATGTAGATCCAAAAGATGCCTTATTTTAAATATAGCTCTTTTGTGGTATTGAATACTAAGAATTGGAATTTATTTTATATTGATTAGTCATTTACCAGTTAAAATATACTATTCATCTCTTAATATTGTCCCACTGATCAATGTTACTTGTTTGAACAAACTTCAAAAGTTCAAACTTGCAAGCAAATGTTTTTATGTTGAATAGGCTGAGATGAGTTTTTTTTCTTTAATTTATATATGAAAGAACTGTTTTAATGTTGTTACTGTTCTTTAAAATATTTTAGATTATTTTAATTGTTCACTACTTCTCATATAGCTAAATTTCCTTATTTCCTTTCCTCACTGGGCTATTTTTCCCCGTTGGAGCCCTTAGTTCTAAAGAAATGTGCATTAAAATTCCGTTATTATTATTATTATTATTATTATTATTATTATTATTATTATTATTAACTAAGCTACAACCCTACTTGGAAAAGCAGGATGCTATAAGCCCAAGGGCTCCAAAAGGGAAAATAGCTCAGTGAGAGAAGGAAATAAGGAAAAACAACGAAAATATGAACATATTAAAAAAAAAACTGATCGAAATAGGTCTCATGTTGTTTTGCAAGTAGTTATTATTATTATTTACAATAGATATATCTTTATAATGATGATTTTCTTCTTGGGTGACATAGCCCTATATTGATCTCAGGCCATCACCAATGTTATTATATATTTTTTCTTTGAAGGCATAGGCCTATATTTATCTCTCGCCTTCACCAATGTTGGAAATTGGAAGGAGGTTATGTTTTACCCCCTGTTTGTGTGTTAGTATGTGTGTGTTTGTTTGCGAACAGCTTCCTGGCCACAATTTTAATCGTAGAGTAATGAAACTTGCAGGGATTAACTCTTATGTTAAAAGCTGCAATTAATTAAATTTTGGAAGATCAAGGTCAAAGTTCAAGGTCACGGGCAAGCAAAATGTTCAATTCACGCAATCAGCCATAAGTTTGGACATCGTTTTCACAGAGACTTCAAACTTATTCCATATTTGAGTGTATGAAAATCCACGCCAATTAATACATGTCACGGTCAAGGTCGATAAATAAACTGCCGCGGCGGAGGTCTGCGCTCTACTGAGTGTCCCTCTATTCAAAGACATGATTATATTCAATATGAACTTCTTCCTAGATTATTGATATTTTTTTTTTCAACCATTTGTTTACGATAAATAAAACATTCAAGATTCATTATCCAGGATTAGGCCTATTACTGTTGTTGTTGTTGTTGTTGTTATTGTTTCTGTTGTTGTTGTTGTTGTTCAGACATTTTTTTATGAATAAAGAAGGATATGACGTATCTGTTAAAACCAGTCTGTGTCAGCAGAGGTCAAAAGGTCACGAATTTTGGGAAATGAATTTTATAATTTAAGAGACATTTCTGATAGAAAAATTGACATTTATATATATATATATATATATAATATATATATATATATATATATATATATATATATATATATATACATATATATATATATATATATATATATATATATATATATATATATATATATATAGTATGCATACATATGTATATACATATATACATATATATATAGTATATATACTGTATATACAGTATATATATATATATATATATATATATATATATATATGTATGTATATATACATATATTAATATTATCATTATTATTATTAGTAGTAGTAGTAGTAGTAGTAGTAGTATTATAATTATTATTATCATTATGATTATTATGATGATGATGATGATGATGATGAATATTATTATTATTATTATTATTATTATTATTATTATTAGCCAGGGTACAACCCTAATTGGAAAAGCAAGATGCTAATATCCCTAGGGCTCCAATGAGGAAAATAGCCTAGTGAGGAAGTAAATTAAGGAAATAAACTATATATGAGAAGTAATGAAATTAAAAAATATATATTTACATATATTTTGAGATCAGTAACAAGGTTAAACTAGGTCTTTCATATATGAACGATGGAGATAGACTTATGTCACCCTGTTATATAAAATTTGGTTATCTTAATTCACATTTAGTTTACACAATTTAAGGTTTCAGGAACTAGCAAAAACCAATAGTTTCCGACTGATTATTATTATTATTATTATTATTATTATTATTATTAATAATTGATAAGCTACAACCCTAATTGGAAAAGCAGGATGCTATAAGCCCAGGGGCCCCAAACAGGGAAAATAGCCCAGTGAGGAAAGGAAACAAGGAAAAATGAAATATTTTAAGAACAGTAACATTAAAATAAACATTTCATATATAAAGTTCAAATTATTTAATAAAACAAGACGAAGAGAAATTAGATAGAATAGTGTACCCGAGTGTACCCTCAAGCAAGAGAACTCTAACCCAAGACAGTGGAAGACCGTGGTACAGAAGCTATGGCACTACCCAAGACTAAGAGAACAATGGTTTGATTTTGGAGTGGCCTTCTCCTAGAAGGGCTGCTTACCATAGCTAGAGAAGTTTTATTCCCGCTGTGACCTGATTGTGGAATGATCTTCCTAATCAGGCAGTTGAATCGGTGGAACTTCAGTAGTTCAAACTTATAGCGAATGTTTTTATGTTGAACAGGCTGACATGAATCTCTCTTCATAGTTTATATATGAGAAAATCTAATTTAACGTTGTTGCTGATCTTAGATTATTGTATATACTTTATACATTATTGTAATAAAGTTTATTCATTTCCTTATTTCCTTTCCTCACTGGGCTACTTTCCTTGTTGGAGCCCTTGGGCGCGTAGCATACGACTATTGATGCAAAGGGCCTCGGTTAGATTTCGCCAGTCGTCTTTATCTTGAGCTTTTAATTCAATACTTCTCCATTCATCATCTCTTACTTCACGCTTCATGGTCCTCAGCCATGTAGGCCTTGGTCTTCCAACTCTTCTAGTACCTCGTGGAGCCCAACTGAACGTTTGGTGAACCAATCTCTCTTGGGGAGGGCGAAGCACATGTCCAAACCATCTCTATCTAACCCTCACCATGATCTCATCCACATATAACACTCGAGTAATCTCTCTTGTAGTTTTATTTCTAATCCTGTCCTGCCGTTTAACTCCCAGTATTCTTGTTTTATTTTAATAATAATAATAATAATAATAATAATAATAATAGTATACGAAGTCCCAAGCAATGTTGCTTGGGTCAACATATCAGAAATCAGCCCGTATAAGGAATTTGAATATTGGGGTGAGGGTAATTTCTATGCATAAGGTCTCCTCTTGATAAGTCCTTACTCAAATACGAAGGATCCCTGGTCTTACATAAGTAAATTTAGCAAGGATCAGAACAGCGGATGTGTAAATGGTATGTATACTGTTCTATCTTATATCTTATTTCTCTTCCTCTTGTTTTGTTAAAGTTTTTTTATAGTTTATAAAGTGATATTTATTTTTAAATTGTTGCTCCTCTTAAAATATTTTATTTTTTCCTTGTTCCCTTTCCTCACTGAGCTATTTTCCCTGTTGGAGCATCTGGGCTTATAGCATTCTGCTTTTCAAACTAGGGTTGTAGCTTAGCAAGTAATAATAATAATAATAGCAGTAGTGCGCACTCATAATACAAAGTAGACTTAGATTATTATTATTATTATTATTATTATTATTATTATTATTATTATTATTTTCTAAGCTACAACCCTAGTTGGAAAAGCAGGATGCTATAAGCCCAGGGGCCCCAACAGGGAAAATAGCCCAGTGAAGAAAGGAAACAAGGAAAAATAAAATATTTTAAGAACAGCAACAACATTGAAATAAATATCTCATATAAAAGATATAAAAACTTTAACAAAACAAGAGGGCGTTATATAAAATTGAATAGTGTGGCCAAATGTACCTTCAAGCAAGAGAACTCTATTATTATTATTATCATTATTATTATTATTGTAAAGGGATTCTAAAACTCCACTAGTCCTTCCTCTATGTTGCAACATAGGCCTAATGTCCTCTTCGTACGAACTCAGGTACCCGGTAATACAGATCAAGGTCTACATAGACCAAGGTTCAATGTATACCATTTGGGCTTTTGAATGGGCTTCGCTGACAGATAAGGGAAAAGCCTACTTTATTCCATTAAGCCTACTTCATTCCATTATCCCAGGGCTGAACCAATATCCATTGCTAAAGGTCATCTGGATTGAATTTGGAACCAGTTTGCTAGGGTAAATGGCTAGTACTAGGGATTTTTTCATTTCCTGTGTTTATTTATCCCAGAAGGTAAATAATTGCTTTATTGTTATTATTTTTGTTATTATGACGTTTTAATTATCATCAAAATTAGTACAGTTAATTACCTCCGTCAATGAAGTAGGAAGGAGGTTATGTTTTACCCCTTTTTGTGTGTGTGTGTTTGTGAACAGCTTCCTGGCCACAATTTTAATCTTGGATTAATGAAACTTACAGAGTTTAACTGTAATGTTAAAAGCTTGAAATGATTAAATTTTGGAAGGTCTAGGTCAAAGGTCAAGGTTATGCTCAGTCTGTAGGGCATTGTCCTACTCGATAGGGCAATGTCACTGTCCCTTGCCTCTGCCATTCATTTGTGGCCTTTAACCCTACAAAAATCAGCGCCCAAGCCCCTTCACCACCCAAGCTAGCACCAGGGAGGGCCTGGCAATGGCTGCTGATGACTCAGCAGGTAGACCTATAGACTCCCCCATATCCCTCCTTAGCTCACAAGGATAGTGAGGTTGCAGCAACCAAAGGAACTAAAGGGTTTGAGCGGGACTTGAACCTCAGTCTGGCGATCACCAGGCAGAGACATTACCGATAGGCCACAACAACCCTATATGGCACTGAATGGTCCCCTTACCCCGGCTCCAACACTGTGGCATTTGGAAGCATGAAGCAAAGATAGAAGGCTAATAGTGGACACTAAGGAATCTTCAAGTACTACCTACAGTGTACAGCGTGAGGTGCACTGTTGGCATTATATCCCCTTTTAGATTTTAACGTCTACAAGGTTTCAACTATTTTAGCCCCCTGTCTGGTTTTTATTTTATTAATCTGTTTGTTTGTTTATAAGCACTTTACACAAAAACTACTGTACCGATTTGTACCAAACTTGGTCGTTATTTTGGGTATTACCCAAGGATGAATCTGTAACATTTTGGATAAAGTACATCAAAGTACAAGTACGTAGCAGTACTTTGAAAATTATCGCAATGTTGTGTAAATGGCAACTATTTTCATTTAATTTTGTCAGTGAACAATAATATGCAAAACTGCTGAACCATTTTAAACAAAATTTGTCTGATAATGGAACGCTTTTCAAATACTTGGGGCCCAAAATAAATGAATAGAGCCATTCAACACTTAGTTTTTAATACGGGCTTAGGCCGACTTTCAATACGGGCTTAGACCGAACAAGCAAATCCAGTAATACTCTCTCTCTCTCTCTCTCTCTCTCTCTCTCTCTCTCTCTCTCTCTCTCTCTCTCTCCTCTCTCTCTCTCTCTCTCTCTCTCTCCTTTTAAAGTACTAGAGGTGTGCTATTTTTAATTGCCCTTCGATAAAACTGATTTTATCGTAACTATTGATTTTTCATTTACCTTAGACTCAGGTACAATTATTATTATTATTATTATTATTATTATTATTATTATTTGCTAAGCTACAACCCTCACTGGAAAAGCAGGATGCTATAAGCCCATTGGCTCCAACAGGGAAAATAGCTTAGTGAGGAAAGGAATCAAAGAGAAATAAAATATTTTAAGAGGAACAAGATTAAAATAAATATCTCCTATATAAACTATAAAAACTAACAAAATAAGAGAAATAAGATAGAATAGTGTGCCCTAGTGTACCCTCAAGCAAGAGAACTCGAACTCAAGACAGTGGAAGACCATGGTACAGAGGCTATGGCACTACCCAAGACTAGAGAACAATGGTTTGATTTTGGAGTGTCCTTTTCCTAGAAGAGCTGCCTACCATAGCTGAAGAATCTCTTCTACCCTTACCAAGAGGAAAGTGACCACTGAACTATTACAGTGCAGAAGTTAACCCCTTGGGTGAAGAAGAATTGTTTGGCAATCTCAGTGTTATCAGGTGTATGAGGACAGAGGAGAATCTGTAAAGAATAGGCCAGACTATTCGGTGTATGTGTAGGCAAAGGGAAAGAACCGTAACCAGAGATAAGGGTCCTATGTAGTACTGTCTGACTAGAGAACAATGGTTTGATTTTGGAGTGTCCCCTGTACAGGAATTAAAAAGTAAGCTCATATTTTGGTGTAAGGTTTTTATATTTTTTTTTTCCAATGAAAACTCGGGTCAGAATAAATCATATTAGAAATATATATATATATATATATATATATATATATATATATATATATATATATATATATATATATATATATATATATATATATATATAAAGAAACACATGCCATTGTCGGCTTGGCGACACACATAGTCCCACTGGTTCAGGGTCAAGATGGCGCCTCCCAGCAAGGCGTTGGAGTCTTCAACTTTAAAACTTTCCTCTTCTAATACTTCCCCTCCCCTTCCCCCTTTCCCCCTCCCTCAACAGTTCCATTGATCCTCTCCTTCACCCCCTTCCCCTCATATTACATTTTCTGATGATACTTCTTTTTTTGATACCACTTCTGTGGGCATTTCTCCTTCTTGGGTAATGACGTAAAAGAGACGCGCAGGACAACACTGGCGAGTCCTCTTTATAAAAATGTCAGTCTTGAAGGACGTCAATTGAAGTCATTGTTGTCTGTGTGAGATATTAAGGCTTCGAACGTGTTCCTTTGTGTTGTCTTATCGTATTTGGTTGAATAAATAAATCTGTGTTCGTGTATTATCATTTATTCTGCAGTTAGATGGTTGAGCGAAGTTGCTAGGTAACCAAAGATATATATATATATATATATATATATATATATATATATATATATATATATATATATATATATATATATATATATATATGTATATATATATATACTGTATATATATATATATATATATATATAGAGAGAGAGAGAGAGAGAGAGAGAGAGAGAGAGAGAGAGAGAGAGAGAGAGAGAGAGAGAGTACATCCGTTTCTAGTCCATTGGATGACAAAGGCCTCAAATATATCCATAGTCTATCCTTCGTGAAACAGCTATATGTGCTGATGATTATGTTCTGGCTCACAAGGAGTCTAGGTCTAATGATAAAAGGTTTTATAGGTCAAAAGACTATAGGGACACAGACAAGCATACTAATACTGATGATTTATATGTCAAGTCTCAAAGCAGCAGTTTTAATAGTAATTTTATTACTGGCTGTTCTATAGTATCTAATTATTGTGAGTAAGCAGGTCACATAGGTGCCCTACCAACCAACTATCTACCTGTAAGAATTGTGCAGTGTTTTTTCTATTATGAGTTAAACAATGTTTTACGTCAATGTGGATGACGTTATATTTGCAGAATCAAAGTAAAAACTATAATAATGAATTACTTTCAAAATAGTAAACTTTAACAAAATTATATGAAAAGCTACATCAAAACTATTTACGATAATAATAAGAGATATAAATGAACATATAAAGTTTTTTCTAGTTTATATAGGAGATATTTATTGTTGTTACTCTTAAAATATTTTATTTTCCTTTTTTCTTTTCCTCACTGAGCTATTTTCCCTGTTGGAGCCCCTGGGCTTATAGCATCCTGATTTTCCAAATAGGGTTTAGCTTAGCAAGTAATAATAATAATAATAATAATAATAATAATAATAATAATAATAATAATAATAATAACAATAATCTTACAATTCACGATAGATTCTGATTTGTTCACGTACCTAAATGAACAGAAGTTTCATAATGTTTCATGTTGATTCCCGTTTTCCTTGAATTATGTAAATATAACAATGATTTTTTATCGTAATAAGAAATTAAAACATCATGTACATCATATAAAAGATATCTTCCCAAGAGAAAACGTAAAATATTTATGATATGATAAGGAAAATAATTGACAACATTTGAGCGAAAATATTTGAAACTTTTCGCAGGCGATTGGAGATTGTAAACAAAGAAGGGACAAGGAAGAGAAGACGATAGATTGACGAGCTAAGAGAATTTGGGAGTATAGACTGGCATAGAAAGACTATAAAGAAACTATAAAAGACTATAAACTGGACATTTGTACAGCAATGATTTTTTTTACCTTTTTTTTCACAATATATTTTTTTTTGCGTTTCAATATTCACTCGTTAGCGGTTTTTTTTTTTTTTAACTCAAATATTGCGTGGGATTTATTCACAGGTGATGCCATTATGAATATATTTAAATACAGTCCATTATTTTCGCTCTCATATAATGAGATTTCTCAGAAATTGCCATGAAACTGCTGTACGAAATTTTGAGTTTTGACTAGGTTTGCTTACGCACACACACACACACACACACAGCGAGAGAGAGAGAGAGAGAGAGAGAGAGAGAGTTCTCAGAAATTGAGTTTTGACTAGTTTAGCATACGCACACACACACACACACACACAGAGTTCTCAGAAATTGGCATAGAATAGCTGTACCATATTTTGAGTTTTGACTATTTTAACATACGCTCACACACACACACACACACACAGAGAGAGAGAGAGAGAGAGAGAGAGAACTCTACCATATTTTGAGTTTTGACTAGTTTAGCATACGCACAAAGAGAGAGAGAGAGAGAGAGAGAGAGAGAGAGAGCCCAGTTCTAGTTAACCAGTTGGAGCATATATCATGTCTTAAAGGGTATAGTGTGTTTGAATCTCTAGCTCTTGACATCGATTCCAAGCTATTGTTAAACTGATGATGTCCCTCTGAGCTATGGTGTGTTAACTACGTCTTTGATTTGCTCTCTCTCTCTCTCTCTCTCTCTCTCTCTCTCTCTCTCTAAGCTTTGTTCCTGCTATGATCAAGTTGTGGAATGATCTTCCTAATCGGGTAGTTGAATCGGTGGAACATTATTATTATTATTATTATTATTATTATTATTAAATGCTAAGCTACAACCCTAGTTGGAAAAGCAGGATGCTATAAGCCCAGGGGCCTCAACAGGGAAAATAGCCCAGGGAGAAAAGGAAATAAGGACAAATAAAATATTTTAAGAATAGTAACAATAGTAAAATAAATATTTCCTATATAAACTATAAAAACTTAAAAATACGAGAGGAAGAGAAACTAGATAGAACAGTGTTCCCGAGTGTACCCTCAAGCAAGAGAACTCTAACCCAAGACAGTGAAAGACTATGGTACAGAGGCTGTGGCACTACCTAAGACTAGAGAACAATGGTTAGATTTTGGAGTGTCCTTCTCCTAGAAGAGCTGCTTACCATAGCTCAAGAGTCTTCTACCCTTGCCAAGAGGAAATTAGCCACTGAACAATTACAGTGCAGTAATTAACTCCTTCGGTGAAGAAGAAATGTTTGGTAATCTCACTGTTGTCAGGTGTATGAGGACAGAGGAGAATCTGTAAAGAATAGACCAGACTCTTCGGTGTATGTGCAGGCAAAGGGAAAATGAACCGTAAACAGAGAGAAGTGTCCTATGTAGTACTGTCTGGCCAGTCAAAGAACCCCATAACTCTCTAGCGGTAGTATCTCAACGGGTGGCTTGTGCCCTGGCCAGCCTACTACCTCTCTTCAAAAGTTCAAACTTGCAGCGAAGGTTTTTATGTTGAACAGGAGGATATGTCTCTTGTTATGTAATCGTTATATGAAAGATCTGTTTTGATGTTGTCAATGTTCTTAGAATATTTTATTTTAATCGTTTATTACTTTATATATAATTTATTTACTTATTTCCTTTCCTCATTGGGCTATTTTTCCCTGTTGGAACTTTCGTTTCATATAGTTTATTTCCTTTTTTCCTTTCCTCACTGGGCTATATTTCCCTGTTGGAGTCCTTGGGTTAATAACATCCTACTTTTCCAAGTAGGGTTGTAGCCTAGCTAATAATAATAATAATAATAATAATATAAGAAATGTCCCTGATTGCCTGTCGATCTGCTGAACTGTGGTTCGAGACCCGCTCAAGCTGGATAGTTTCTTGTAGTGTCTGCAACCTCACCATCCTTGTGGGCTAAGGATGGAGAGTGTTTGGGGAAGCAATAGGTTGAACTGCTGTGTCATCAGCAGCCATTTCCTGGCCCTCCCTGGTCCTAACTTGGGTGCTGATCATATGTATATATGGTCAGCCTCTAGGGCATTGTCACTGTCCCTTGCCTCTGCCATTCATGAGAGCACTTTAAACTCTAAAATGTAGTTATTATTATTATTATTATTATTATTATTATTATGAATTTAGGATTTAAGCTTGAATCTGTGTTCTGGCTAGTACAGTAGTAACGTGTTCGCCTAGCATTCACATAGCGGCAGATCGATCCCAGCTCTGGACCGTGAATTTAAGCTGTTTACTGGAGAGGCCACTACCATGGCTGGGCACCACAGTGAGGTGTTGGGCTTGCTCAGCTGACGTTCTGGTGAGTATCCATTCTGATAAAACTGAAAACAGACACCTTTTAACCTTTATGGAGGGATATTTAAATCAATGATCAATGGAAATTAGGTTTATAATATCTAGGATAAGCAAATGATATATTAGAAAGTCCTTCTCAGGAGGACGTTCAGGAAATCCTTGACTTGAATAGAGTTGGTGGTGTGGCCCAACAAGTTTGGACAGTTCTCACAGTGGGTTAGTATGTTGGGAGCAGGTTGCCAAATTAGCCTTTTTCAGGCTAAAAACTTCTTATTTGTCCTTTTTAAAAAATTGGTTAGCCTTTAACAATATCATAAAAAAGGCTGGCCTTAAGTGCTATACTTTTGGCCTTTTATTTACTAATGAGTTGGCCTTTTAAAGCTGTAGTTTATCAGAAGTTGGCCTTTTCTCACTTGGAAAATCTGGCA
>NC_090726.1:198240888-198243388 GCF_036898095.1 Palaemon carinicauda
TATTATTACTTTCCAAGCTACAACCCTAGTTGGAAAAGCAACATGCTAAAAGCCCGAGGGCTCCAACAGAGAAAATAGCCCAGTGAGGAAAGGAAATAAGGAAACAAGAAAAGTAATTAACAATTAAAATAGAATATTTCAAGAACAGTAACAACATTAGAATAAATATTTCATATATAAACTATAAAAACTTTAAGAAACAAGAGGAAGAGAAATAAGATAGAATAGTGTGCCCGAGTGTACCCTCAAGCAAGAGAACTCTACCCCAAGTCTGTGAAAGACCATGGTACTGAGGCTATGGCACTACCCAAGACTAGAGAACGATGGTTTGATTTTGGAGTGTCCTTCTCCTAGAGGAGTTGCTTAAAAGGGAAAAGGACTAATATTATTACCTCCTCCAACGAAGTTGGAAGGAGGTTATGTTTTCGCCCCTGTTTGTGTGTTTGTTTGTGAATAGCTTCCTGGACACAATTTTAATCGTAGAGTAATGAAACTTGCAGGGATTAACTGTTACGTAATAATCTGGATACGATTAAATTTTGGAAGGTCAAGGTCAAAGGTCAAGGTCGAGCAAAATTTCCAATTCACATAATCAGCCATAACTTTGGACATCATTGTCACAGAGACTTCAAACTTGGTTCATATTTGAGTGTATGAAAATCCACGCCAATTGATACACGTCAAGGTCGAAGGTCAAGGTCGAAGGCCAAGGTCGAGGAAAGGGTCGAGAAATAAGCTGTGGCGGCGGAGGTCTGCTCTCTACCGAGAGACCCCCTATAGTTAATTCTTTTTAGTGAGGGAGATTTGCACCGACTTGCAGGGGTGCCCTTTTAGCTCGGAAACGTTTCCTGATCTCTGATTAGTTGGACAAGATAATTCTAACCAATCAGGTAGCAGGAAACTTTTCCGAGCTAAAAGGGCACCCCTGCGAGTCCGTGCAAATCGGCCTCACTAAAAAGAATTGACTATTATTATTATTATTATTATTATTATTATTATTATTATTATTAGCTAATCTACAACCCTAGTTGGAAAAGCAAGATGCTATAAGCCCAAGGGCTCCAACAGGGAAAAAAATGGCAAAATTGAAATACTGTTCCCCTAACCGCTCTTGTCATAAGATGCTCTTCATTATCGCATCTCTTGTCCAAAGTTTTGCTGTTGTCAATAACTCTGGTGTATAAAAAAAGACAACTCCCACACGTATGGGACTTGGTTGAAACCGTCCAGTCTTTATAAAGGTTGAATGTTACTTGAGGCCGCCAGCCAGCTTTCCCACCCCATTTTCAGTCTACATTCTCTTTTATATATGTTTTGAATATAGTTACGCTCACACAGATACACATTTAAAGACATACACAAACATACACAAAACAAGGGTTGTTGTGGCCTGATTGGTAACGTCTCTGCCTGGTGTTTGCCAGACGGGGGTTCGAGTTCCGCTCAGACTCGTTAGTGCCTTTAGTGTCTGCAACCTTACCATCCTTGTGAGCTTAGGTTGGGGGGTGGGTTTAGGGGAGCCTATTGATCTATTTGTTGAGTCGGCAGCAGCCATTGCCTGGGCCTACCTGGTCCTAGCTTGGGTAGAGATTGGGCTTGGGCGCTGATCATATAATATATGGTCAGCCTCTAGGGCATTGTCCTGTTTGCTAGGGCGAAGTCACTGTCCCTTGCCTCTGCCATTCAAGAGCGACCTTTAAACTTTTTAAAGGTTTAAAGGTCGTTCATGAATGGCAGAGGTAACGGACAGTGACATTGCCCTATCGAGCAGGACAATGCCCTAGAGACTGACCGTATGATCAGTGCCAAAGCCTCCTCTCCACCCAAGTTAGGACCGAGGAGGACCAGGCAATGGTTGCCGATGACTCAGCAGATAGACCTATAGGCTCCCCCAAACCCCCTATCCTTAGCTCACAAGGATGGTGAGGTTACAGTGACCAAAGAAACTAACGAGCTTGAGCGGGACTCGAACCTCAGTCTGGCGATCACCAGTCAGGGACGTTACCACATCGGCCACCACAACCCAATTGCAGGACAAAAGCCTCAGACATTTCAATTTTCATCACCACGCTGGCTACTGCTCATTGGCGATAGTGGGAGGTTTTCGTCTGACCTCTTACAGCAAACCAGCCTAGTATGAGTGGCTTTTCGCCACTTACAGGCATCCACACTCAGAAAGTATATATATATATATATATATATACCTGTATTTATATATATATACATATATATATATATATATATACATATATATATATATACAGTATATATTTGTTTTAATGTTGCTGCTGTTCTGAAAATATTTTATTTTTCTTTATTTCCTTTCCTCACTGGGCTATTTTCCCTGTTGGGCCCCTGGGCTTATAGCATCCTGCTTTTCAACCAGGGTTGTAGCTTAGGATTTTTTACTAATAATATATATATATATATATATACATATATATATATATATATATATATATATATATAGATATAGATATAGATATATATATATCGAATT
>NC_090726.1:198245888-198335888 GCF_036898095.1 Palaemon carinicauda
AAAGGTAATGGCTTCAGGAGAGAGGTTAAACCCCTTGTTTTCGTCCCCTAGGTTTATCTGTTGTGGTGTGGCGTGGCTTACCTACCAAAGACCTCAGAATATCCCCACTTAATTCCCTGGCTTTTTAAAAATGCTGACTTAGTAGTATCTGTTTTTGATATTCAATAATGTGTCTTTTTTTGAAAATGCTGACTTAGCATTGGCTGTTTTTGTTATTATTCCATAATCCTTTTCTTTTAAATGCTGACTTAGCATTGGCTATTTTTTTTATTATTCCATAATCTAAGTCTTTTATTTAATGCTGACCTAGCAGTGGCTGTTTTTGTTATTTTTCCATAATCTATTTCTTTTAAATGCTGACTTAGCATTGGCTATTTTTTTCATTATTCCATATTATAAGTCTTTTTTTTTAATGCTGACCTAGCAGTGGCTATTTTTTTTTATTATTCCATAATCTATTGTTTTTAAATGCTGACTTAGCATTGGCTGTTTTTTGTTATTTTTTCATAATCAATTGTTTTTAAATGCTGACTTAGCATTGGCTATTTTCGTTATTTTTCCTTAATCTATTTCTTTTAAATGCCGACTTAGCATTGGCTGTTTTTTGTTATTTTTTCATAATCTATTGTTTTTAAATGCTGACTTAGCATTGGCTGTTTTTTGTTATTTTTTCATAATCTATTGTTTTTAAATGCTGACTTAGCATTGGCTATTTTCGTTATTTTTCCTTAATCTATTTCTTTTAAATGCCGACTTAGCATTGGCTGTTTTTTGTTATTTTTTCATAATCTATTGTTTTTAAATGCTGACTTAGCATTGGCTGTTTTTTGTTATTTTTTCATAATCTATTGTTTTTAAATGCTGACTTAGCATTGGCTGTTTTTGTTATTTTTTCATAATCAATTGTTTTTAAATGCTGACTTAGCAGTGGCTATTTTCGTTATTTTTCCTTAATCTATTTCTTTTAAATGCCGACTTAGCATTGGCTGTTTTTTGTTATTTTTTCATAATCTATTGTTTTTAAATGCTGACTTAGCATTGGCTGTTTTTTGTTATTTTTTCATAATCTATTGTTTTTAAATGCTGACTTAGCATTGGCTATTTTCGTTATTTTTCCTTAATCTATTTCTTTTAAATGCCGACTTAGCATTGGCTGTTTTTTGTTATTTTTTCATAATCTATTGTTTTTAAATGCTGACTTAGCATTGGCTGTTTTTTGTTATTTTTTCATAATCTATTGTTTTTAAATGCTGACTTAGCATTGGCTATTTTCGTTATTTTTCCTTAATCTATTTCTTTTAAATGCCGACTTAGCATTGGCTGTTTTTTGTTATTTTTTCATAATCTATTGTTTTTAAATGCTGACTTAGCATTGGCTGTTTTTGTTATTTTTTCATAATCAATTGTTTTTAAATGCTGACTTAGCATTGGCTATTTTCGTTATTTTTCCTTAATCTATTTCTTTTAAATGCCGACTTAGCATTGGCTGTTTTTTGTTATTTTTTCATAATCTATTGTTTTTAAATGCTGACTTAGCATTGGCTGTTTTTTGTTATTTTTTCATAATCTATTGTTTTTAAATGCTGACTTAGCATTGGCTATTTTCGTTATTTTTCCTTAATCTATTTCTTTTAAATGCCGACTTAGCATTGGCTATTTTCGTTATTTTTCCTTAATCTATTTCTTTTAAATGCCGACTTAGCATTGGCTATTTTCGTTATTTTTCCTTAATCTATTTCTTTTAAATGCCGACTTAGCATTGGCTATTTTCGTTATTTTTCCTTAATCTATTTCTTTTAAATGCCGACTTAGCATTGGCTGTTTTTTGTTATTTTTTCATAATCTATTGTTTTTAAATGCTGACTTAGCATTGGCTATTTTCGTTATTTTTCCTTAATCTATTTCTTTTAAATGCCGACTTAGCATTGGCTGTTTTTTGTTATTTTTTCATAATCTATTGTTTTTAAATGCTGACTTAGCATTGGCTGTTTTTGTTATTTTTTCATAATCAATTGTTTTTAAATGCTGACTTAGCATTGGCTATTTTCGTTATTTTTCCTTAATCTATTTCTTTTAAATGCCGACTTAGCATTGGCTGTTTTTTGTTATTTTTTCATAATCTATTGTTTTTAAATGCTGACTTAGCATTGGCTGTTTTTTGTTATTTTTTCATAATCTATTGTTTTTAAATGCTGACTTAGCATTGGCTATTTTCGTTATTTTTCCTTAATCTATTTCTTTTAAATGCCGACTTAGCATTGGCTGTTTTTTGTTATTTTTTCATAATCTATTGTTTTTAAATGCTGACTTAGCATTGGCTGTTTTTGTTATTTTTTCATAATCAATTGTTTTTAAATGCTGACTTAGCAGTGGCTATTTTTTTTATTATTCCATAATCTAAGTTTTTTTTTTAAATGCTGACCTAGCAGTGGCTGTTTTTGTTATTTTTCCATAATCTATTTCTTTTAAATGCTGACTTAGCATTGGCTATTTTTTTCATTATTCCATATTATAAGTCTTTTTTTTTAATGCTGACCTAGCAGTGGCTATTTTTTTTTATTATTCCATAATCTATTGTTTTTAAATGCTGACTTAGCATTGGCTGTTTTTGTTATTTTTTCATAATCAATTGTTTTTAAATGCTGACTTAGCAGTGGCTATTTTTTTTATTATTCCATAATCTAAGTTTTTTTTTTAAATGCTGACCTAGCAGTGGCTGTTTTTGTTATTTTTCCATAATCTATTTCTTTTAAATGCTGACCTAGCATTGGCTATTTTTTCATTATTCCATAATCTAAATCTTTTTTTTAAATGCTGACCTAGCAGTGGCTATTTTTTTTATCATTTCATAATCTAAATCTCTTTTTTGAATGTGGCTGTTATAAAATATGATCATATTCTTTAAATGTAGCAATAAAATTTCACAGGAGTTATCTAAATTGATATCATAATAACATAAAATACCTAAAGAATGTTACATATAATTTGTAAGGTTTTCGCTTCTAGCAAGTGTAGGTTTAATAGTGAAGAGGAAAGCAAGAGGACTTTGGATCATCTTTATATCTTTATTTGATTAATCAACGTTTTGGGAATCCATTCCCATCATCAGGGATATATAAAACACAAAATTATGTTTACAATAGAAATTAGAAATATTTCTAATATAAGCATAATTTCATGTTTTATGTAGCCCTGATGATGGGAATGGATTCCCGAAACGTTGGTTAATCAAATAAAGATGTAACATGATCCGAAGCCTTCTTGCTGTTCTCCTCATTATTATGTTACATATATAGATATGCATGATTAACAAAGTTACAATCATTAAGGAAACACAAGTTGAAGTCGATATGCAAATACACTGACATAAAAACATGCCACGTCGTGTAATATTTTCCAAATCACACAGAACACTTGATGTAACATTCCAGGCGAGATTACTCGTCATAGTTTTTTTCTGTAAAGTGGGGTTTCCACGGTTGAATGTCTTGTCGAACTCGGTTGTCGAACCTACTTGTCAAACGGTTTAAAGAGGTGGAGTCAGTCACAAATGCATAAGCTTTGTGGACAATGAAGCCCCGCCCACAAAAGTCAGGCAAGAACAGACTTTCTTCAAACCATTTGACAAACGCGTTCGACAACCTAATACTTGTTCACAGGTTCGAACATGACTTCAAACACTTATCTGTCAAACCGTTTGACTGTGTAAACCCGCCTTAACACTTATCTATTCTTGTTAAGGCGTACTGATCTTAACTTACATTCTACATGATATACTGATATACTTGAGAAACATTAACACAAGTCCTGTATAGTACTTCACCATCTCTGAGAAGTTTTGAGAGTCTGTGTTGTACCATCTCTCAACTGGCCACATTGACTGGACCAGGGTGCATCCTGTAATTCTGTGAAAAATTAATCCTGTCTGGACAAATTTTCCCTCAAAACCCTTTGTAAATTACGAAACTCTATGGCTGGTAAAGATTAATCTTGTCTGGATAAATTTTCGCTACAACCCCTTGTAAAATCTGGAACCCTAGGGCTGGTGAAAATTAATCTTGTCTGGATAAATTTTCGCTACAACCCCATGTAAAATCTGGAACCCTAGGGCTGGTGAAAATTAATCTTCTCTGGATAAATTTTCCCTACAACACCATGTTAAATCTGGAACTCTATGACTGGCGAAAATTAATTCTTTTTGGATAAATTTTCCCCCACAACCCCATGTAAAATTTGGAACTCTACAGCCACTTTTCTTTCCAAGAATATATTGTTATACTCAAGACTTTTGAAATTGGTCAGCTATTGTAGCAACACAAACCAATAGTCTTTTTTGATGATGTGCATTAGCAATTTACAGATAAAGCACTTTTTAGCGATTTTACCTCCATTCCAGATTTCTTTCTTCCATTTTGCTGCCCAGCCTCTCTTACCTTTTACATTTTCAACTTGGTTGTTGAATGGGCTTCCCGGCTCTAATACTTGTCCCCATGGACCAGTCAATAAATATAATCCAACAGACCAGTCCTGCATAATTTGATCTCAGGGAGAAGAAAACCAATAATATTTTGTAGATTGCTTCCACGGGGGCCCTATGACTTTTGTCTAAGAGCCCCGTCCGTGGCGAAATCTCCTGTTAGGTGGAATTCCATCTTTTAAAAGAGGAATTAGCTACACATTAATGCAGTTTTAGTGCAGTGACTTTTGAATTTTGATAGAGCCAGAAGTCCTTCATATACCACAAGTCTTATTCTTACAGTTTTCTAAATACCACACAGCTTGGCCATAATTTTTTTTTAAACTATGAATTTGATAAATAGAATGTTACTGTAGTCATGAATTTTTTGGATCTTAAACATATTTAGATAAAATTTTAAATATTTATTAATATTTCCAATGATGTATAACATTAGTATTTTTTAAATTTAAAGAGCAGTTAGAGTGGCTGTCTTAAGTAGTGTTCTAAGTAACCTTATTTTCTTATCCCTATAAAATGCCTATTTATTATGATATAAATACTTTTTTATATTATGCTTGCAGTTGCTTTTAGTTGTAATTAGTTCGCAAAGATGTATCGGCTTTATTCCTATGTTCGTGATAGTTGATTATTAGTGCTTTCATTGTTGTAGTCCTTACTAGTTTTGTGATTTGCTTAAGAACAGACTTTTGGCTTCTACTAACTTAAAAGAAGTTCCTGATGCTGATAAATCCATCTTTATATGTACAGACTGTCCCCATATCACAAACATTCGGCTTACAGACATTCGACTTACAATCCTTCAACTTACAAACATTTGACTTACAATAATTTGACTTACAAACATTTGACTTACAATAATTCGACTTACAATCCTTCAACTTACAAACATTCGACTTACAGACATTCGACTTACAATCCTTCAACTTACAATAAGTAGACTTACAATAGTTCGACTTACAATCATTCGACTTACAATACTTCAATGTACAAACATTCGACTTACAATAATTCGACTTACAAACATCCGACTTCCAATCATTTGACCTACGAACATTCAGAGATACAAACACATTACCAAACGAAAAATAACAAAGATAAAAAAGTACTGTAATAAAACAATATTATATCATTTAAAACAGTAAGCAAACCAAAATTTGTAATAACCTGATATCTATTTCATATGAAACCCGACTATTTGTTGACTTCTCTACCTGGATTTCATACTCATGGGATTCAGGTTAAGCCTACCCTAGCTCAAAATTTAACAAAATCAGACCTACAAACAATTCTACTTAACAAACAGCTTCTTGGAACCAATTAAGTTTGTAACTTGAGAACCTTCTGTGTGTTACCCTACTTTTCTGCGCAAGATGTAGTTCTTACGTTATCGAGAATCGTCTGTTGCAAGTTTTTGCTTCTACCTCGTATCAAAGCTATCAATATTTGGTCATTTTGTGTAAAGCAGTTATAAGAGAAGCTTTACTAGTACTAGAAATGAAAAATTATTTACCTTTTATGTAATACTAAATGTAGAATACCTACACAAGTGCAGAGATTATAGAGTAAACAAAAAGATTGTAAGTCCAGGCATGTCTTTCATTATAGTTATAATTTATTACCTATGTAGTTTTTTTGTGACCACATTCTTTTGGGTGATGAATTAATTCAAATGAAAGTAATATTGATAGCAATTACACTATTCTGAATTGTCCCCACTCTTATACCAAGTTTCAAGTAATTAGTGTCTGTAGTTAGTAAAGACTCTCCCGCACGTCAGGGCAATGACCAAAATGCACTCATTGCAAAGTTACAATGTTGAATGAAAGATTAATTTTCTAATTTTCCATCTGTTCTATCTTAGTTTTATGTACTGTAGCATATAGTTCTAATCCAGAATTAAATTTTTTCATGTTTATATCATTCAAGAAATAATTCACAATTACTAGTAGGTTTACAATAAATGGTAATTTTTATTTGGTCTAAATAACATTTTGCTTCACTTTGCTTTATGATTTAACCATTTATTTGAAAAAAAAATCATTATGTACCTTGCAAGTGATAATTAAATCTGACTTAATTTGCTTAGTTTCTCCTAATAACTTAGTTCTTTCTATTCCTCTAACACCAGATCATATGAAGATACATATCTAACATTAATATTTTCCTTTTAGTTGCAGTTAGAATGGGCTTGGAAGCCCATGGCAGCTGTTATGAATGAAAAACAGACAGATCTAGTGTACTGGATACCTCCACTTTATCGCAATAACATCAAGACAGCTGGTTCTCGGGTTCGCAGAAAGACAGTTATTCACAGAACATCTATAAACAGAGCTTCCTTGAATCGCCTGCCTTACACACACCTTCAAGCAGCTCACATGTATTCGCAACTTCAGCAATCTCAAAAAAAGAAGAAACTTGCTCGAAGGAGGGCAAAACTGGCTACTGAGGTTAGCTTTGAGGATCCCACAGACACGGAGAGTATTGTCCGGCCTCGAAGAAGGTCTAGGGTGGCTAGAGAAATCAGTCTTGAGGACCCTACAGATACTGACAGCGTTGTCAGAGTTCGAAGGAGATCAAAACTAGGTCAAAGAGTCAGCTTTGAGAATGCAACTGATACTGACAGTGCTGTCCTCGACAGCAGAAGTGACAGCAAAAGTGAGTGGCGGGATGCAAAGGATGAGGACAATGAAAGTGGAATTAATGACGAGATGACAGACTACAATGCGGATGATTTATCCCTTCAAAATGTTCAGAGCCTTCGTGATGAAGAAATCCGCCCTACTGGAGCTACCACAAAGCGTCGTTTAGGCGAACATAGGAGGATAAAGAAAACCCCTTCCAAGCCTAAAGTTCCTCCTAAACCAGACTTCATCACCAAAAGTTTTGAAGCAATTGACAAACCAAAACCTGTTCCAACTTTGATACGATTACTAGAAAAAGTCTCTCATATCCACAGCCCCCCAGTCAATCCAGTTAAACCAATCAAACCTGAACTGAGAAAAATCAGTCGCCGAGGATCAGAGTCGAAGGCTTCGTTGAAAGGGAAAGTAAGGAGGCCATCGGTAAAAGTGTATGGAAATCCAGCGACGCGTCTTTCGGGCAGAAGATCCAAACCTTTTGATGACCAAAATGACTTGGAGAGTCAATGCGTTATTGTGTCAGTTGATAACGAGTCTCTGAAGAGCCCTCCAAAAGCATCACCTAAGCCACCACCAAAAGCCTCAACAAAGACCAGCTCAAAACCATCATCCAAGAGCACTTCAAAATCTAACTCCAAATCTAGCCCAAAACCAAGCTCCAAATCAACTCCAAAATCTCATGGAAAGGGTTCCATGAAAGACCTCAAAAAGAATATACCAAAAGATATACCAAAGACACCAACAAAACCTTTACAGGAACCAGCATTTGGTATACTGAAAGACCAACAACCTTTCGGTATACTAAAAGACAACCCTGTGAAGCCGGATGAGGCAGAGTTCCGCAATGCCCAGCTTCAGATGATTCTCAGGCTTTTGGCACAACTGTACGAAGAAAAGGTCAGTCGACAGGATGCAGATATTCAGAACATGAAGGCGAGAATACAGACCCAAGACAAACTAATGAAACAGATGGCCCATGTTGTTTTGGAGCTGAAAGAAGAAATCTGCCGGATTAAGCTCCAGAGCTCTGCACCCCGACCGGATATTCCAGCTAATGTCCTGAACATCAAAGTTGGGAATAACTAATCTCAATTTTCAAAACTTTCAGTGGGTCTGTAGTTCAGGAAATGAACTGAGATGTCAGTTCTGCTCAAGAATAACAAGAGAGTTTATTCAGTAACTGAATAACGTTGGCAACGACTGTTAGTGTTACTAGATTCTTAACATCATTGTCATGTAAGTAGCTAGCAATAACCAGTGATTAAATTCCATCTCTTTAGTGCAGTGATGTTATACATGTCAATCAACAAATGAAAGAGATTTTATACCTTCAAGAAAAAACTTATTTGATTGTAAAATAAGGCTTTAGAAGTCCCCCATTACATAATCACCCCATCTGTGACATTAGTTGTACCTTAAATCTATACGAGTCTTTTTATTTGACAATAGCCAAATTTAACTATACCCTGGAGGCTTACAAACAAACTTGGAATTCTCTTCATTTGAGATTTTAAGAATAAGAGGATAAAACTTTTGAAATGAAATTCACACTACATTAGCCTTATTTTTTACAAGATAAGAGATAATTGAAGCCGTTGTTAATTTTGGCACGCGATTCTTTGATGCAGCCTGAACATTGTATGATAGATTATACAATTGCAAATGCATTTATTATTAATGCTATCTGAAGGTAATGCTGATCCTAACAAAGTGATACTTGTAGTAGGTAATGACTAATTTTATAATGCTATCAGATGATGCAGAACGGTTAATGGATGATGTACGGGCCTCGTCAAATGACATAGAAATGGTATCAATCAAAGCTGTGGAATTCTTAACTGGTAATAGCCTTTGATTCTGCAAAAAAATTGGTTACTTTAACATTAAAACCCAATTTAATCAGTATTGAGCATCCACATAGTATCAGAAATTTGAACTTGATAATTGCACCTTACAGACTTTGATTCAGTCAGTATTGAGCAGCCTCCTAGTGTCATAAATTCAAAGTTGATCATTGCACCCAACAGACCTTGATTCAGTCTGTATCGAGCAGCCACCTAATGTCAAAAATTTGAACTCGATCATTGCACCCTACAAACCTTGATTCAGTCAGTATTGAACAGTCACCTAGTGTCATAAATTTGAACTCGATCATTGCACCCTACAAACCTTGATTCAGTCTGTAATGAGCAGCCACCTAGTGTCATAAATTCAAAGTTGATCATTGCACCCAACAGACCTTGATTCAGTCAGTATTGAGCAGCCACCTAGTGTCATAAATTCAAAGTTGATCATTGCACCCAACAGACCTTGATTCAGTCTGTATTGAGCAGCCACCTAATGTCAAAAATTTGAACTTAGTAATTACACCCTACAAACCCCAATTCAGTCAATATTGAGCAGCTACCTAATATCAGAAATTTGAACTTGGTAATGCACCTTACAGGCCTTGGATGGATAATATAAGTGACTGCCCAACAAATCTGTAGCTTTTAGTGTATCTTTTGAAGTCCAATTGGGAGGACCTGCTTAGGGTCAGTTATTTGGTGTCAAGGAGATAACTACACAGAACATAAATTTACAGATTGAAATTGGAGCCTGTTATTTTTGTTTGGAACCAAACCTGGGGGTTGTTATTAAAGTTAAGTATAAAATACCTCCAGCGTGAGACTATGAATAGGCCTAATGTTGCCAAAAAACAACCTAGGTTCATTTATACTTAAACTGTGGGTTTAACCTTACCAGGACAAAATGTTTATAAGACAAAAAGGGTAATTTTTTCCCGGAGAATTTTCCAGATTGAAATTAGTTTTACAGTTATTGAATGAAGCCTCTCTTTTCTATTTAAATTTTACCCCGTGTGTCATGAATGTACTACTAGAGCTCAGATATATATGGAAACCTTTGTAAGCCTCAGTTCCAATGTTTATAGACCAATAATGGACTCAGTTCCAATGTTTATAGACCAATAATGGACTCGGTTCCAATGTTTATAGACCAATAATGGACTCGGTTCCAATGTTTATAGACCAATAATGGGCTCAGTTCCAATGTTTATAGACCAATAATGGACTCAGTTCCAATGTTTATAGACCAATAATGGGCTCAGTTTCAATGTTTATAGACCAATAATGAACTCAGTTCCAATGTTTATAGACCAATAATGGTCTCAGTTCCAATGTTTATAGACCAATAATGGACTCAGTTCCAATGTTTATAGACCAATAATGGGCTCAGTTCCAATGTTTATAGACCAATAATGGACTCAGTTCCAATGTTTATAGACCAATTATGGACTCTGTTCCAAATGTTTATAGACCAATAATGGACTCAGTTCCAATGTTTATAGACCAATTATGGACTCTGTTCCAAATGTTTATAGACCAATAATGGACTCAGTTCCAATGTTTATAGATCATTAATGGCCCCAGTGCCGGGCCATGTGGCCCAAATTCATAAATCCAATCTATATTAATGTTCATTAATACTTTCTGATCCCCTAAAGTTAATTACTCATGGTCTAAAGTTTCTGTAAATTTTAAAAGATCAAAGAAATGCGTCTCACGTTTGAATCGTGTTTCGTAAACGTCATATCACTAACGTATTTTTTACGATGTGTAAAAATTAAAGTGTGTTTTGTAGATTTAAATGATCAATGATTTTTATATGAAGAAGAAAGAATTGTGGAAGTTTCTGACTTGACAAAATCTGGTGTTTGCAGTTTTTCAGATTTTTTTCATTTTTTTTTATGAAAAATTCCCTTTACGTCATTGTTAGTCATCTGTCAGATATTTTGGGCAATGAATGAATTTTGAAAATATCTGGTCTATAATTAGTATTTTTACGTCATACTTATATTAGGCTTTGAAAATTTTGAGATATCTATTAAAAATCAATTTCAAAATTGATTCTATACATATATAGGATAGAAAAGATATTTTTTATATATCATTTAACCATATAAGAGAAATCAACTATGGATAGCCACATACTTTAATTCATATTGTAATATATTCAGTTGTGATTTTGCCTTATCTTTTATTAGACCTAGGCATAGGCCTAGTCTTACAGTAAAATTCATAATATAATTATTTAAGAAATGTTTATAATTCTCTTCCTCGATCTAGATATTTTAGGTATCTGTTGATACACATATTTGGTTTTTAATATGATATAAAGTATATATTTAAAAGAACCTTCGTTTAATAAATGTGAAAGTAGGCCGTGCCTTTTAATATGAAAGATTATTATAAAATCAATATTATTTGAGTTAAGATACTTTAATTTGTCCAAGGAAAAGATTACACACACACACACACACTCTCTCTCTCTCTCTCTCTCTCTCTCTCTCTCTCTCTCTCTCTCTCTCTCTCTCTCTCTCTCTCTCTCTGACGTAAGGGAATCATAAATGTTAACTTATCAATTATCCTTTGACCATTTATTATTTCGTTCTCGATTTAAACTGTCAATAATCGTTTTCATATAGAAATGAAGAAATTTGAAATGCTGCATTTGAAAAATTAACGTGGATATATAGGCCTACCATGTTTTATATTTGAAGAGATTTATGTCTGAACTCTTATAGGAAAGTTTGGTTCTTTGTCAATATTAGACATGTGTATGGGTTCTTTATCAATATTAGACATGTTTATTGGTTCTTTATCAATATTAGACATATTTATTGGTTCTTTGTCAATATTAGACATATTTATCAACACCTCAACACCTGTATTAATGCGTATATGAAATATTTATCTAGAAGGAAGTATAAAAGTACGGTAAAGTACCATGGCTATTATAACATTGTATAACCTTACACACAAACCTCATTTAATAGATCATGCTTAAATCCTGTCTATAATTACCCGACAGTAAAAAATATAAAAAAAAGCTTTAAGAAAATACTCATAAACTAGATATAGGTAAAATCATTGTTATAAACTAGATATAGACAAAATCATTGTTTTATAAGTGTTCAGTGTATATAACGATTTTCTTAACAGTGTGAAGCACATCCAGTTGTTTGCTTGTATGTCATCTATTTCTTTTCAAAAGTGGAATATTTTTACATTTTCTTTTTACTTGAGCTGTAGATATGTCATAATCTTATTTCCTGGTAATATTTTTGCGAAATTTTGATATATTCAATACCCAGTGGCCTTTATATTCAACTACAGAACTTATTTTGCAATGGCAATCATTTCTCGTTGCAAAAGTGTATGTGTTTTACAGGCTGCTACTTCAATCAAAATCTACTAGATCCCATCGCTTGAAATTAAGATGATTTAAATCTTTTTTTTTAAATTTGATTTGCAAACAGCTTTTAATTTCATTTTTTCATGTGTCAATCATAAAAAGTAAGAAAATGTGTAAATTTCATTGTAAAACAATTCTTAATGACAATGCTTTACCTACCACTTGTGTATGTAATATATAAGAAAGAAATGATTGAGCTAAGTTTACCAATTCATTTTGAAATAAGAGACATATGGCCACTTTATGTAGACTAAATATCAACCACAATAGCATTTGATATTGAATTCTTCCTTTGGGTATGTAGCCTACATCTAATAGAAATTCATTTATGATAAATGCTTCTGGCTGGGCAAGGATTCGAACCTATGCCTCAGAGACGAAAACAATGCCAGCAACGTAGAATTCGATATCAAATGTCATTGGGGTTGATATATATATATATATATATATATATATATATATATATATATATATATATATATATATATATATATATATATATATATATATATATATATACATATATGTATATATATATATATATACATATATGTATATATATATACATATATGTATATATATATATATATATATATATATATATATATATATATATATATATATATATATATATATATATATATATATATATACATATATGTATATATATATATACATATATGTATATATATATATATATATATATATATATATATATATATATATATATATATATATATATATATATATATATATATGAGAAACTATTTTCTGTTGAATTAGACTAACAAGACATTTCACGAACTCCGTTTTCCTTCAAGAATATCCACTTACACTGGGATGTCTTCATTCACTTATACACTTGTAAAAGTGTGCCACCTCTCTAGTCATTCCGTTAAGTGTCACTTTTTACACAATAAAAAAAAATTACCTGTTTCTACGTGTACATAGTAATTATGTTATTCATGTACTAGATGATTATTCTAACAAAATCAATGTTTTTCAATGTATAACTGTATTGAATGAAGACACAGTGATATAACTTGGTGTGAATTATTGGATAATGTTCTCTATGGCAGCTGGATTTGAACTATTTATATATATAAATATATTAAGACAATTGTAAACGATCTATAGTTTTATGGATAAGCCAAGTGCCCAATGTTGAAATGTGTACATGAATGTGTATATATATACTGTGAGATGTATTTTTCGTATAAATGTTTTTAACCCTTTTAAATATTGAGTACACAATATATCCAATTTTTTGTCGTTTACTTTCTCTATGGTCTTGTTTATATACCAAGACAAATGTGGGGAAAAAAACTGATAGTTGTTAAAATCTTGGTATTATTATCCTTATAATTTGCTGTTAATTTTTTTTTCTAGCCTTTAAAGAAATGTACAATTATTTTTTTTGAGATTCGAAGTTGTTTAAAAGCTAAAAGAAAGTATACTCTAATGAAAATTATATGCTAACTTATGCACCATCACAACAATAATGAAAATATTAAAATATCCATCTTTATACTGTAGGCTGTATACAGCAATTATGCTATTTGTTATATATATATATATATATATATATATATATATATATATATATATATATATATATATATATATATATATATATATATATATATATATATATATATAAACTTAGTATGATTTTATGAAGAAAGTTTAAAAATATTTAAATTTGGTATCTGATTTTATAATCAGACTCTCAATTACAATAATATCAATAAAACCAAATACTTTACATATAATACAGATTAAAAATATAAGAAAATGTACAAATAACGCAGGTTGTGAATCTAAAAGCAAACTAAGTTTATAAAACTGAAATAATGATAGCTTTCAGAAAAAAAGAAGAGCCGGTGCAAAGAAATATAGTTCTCTTACTACAAACTCGATCATGGAAGGAGATATACTTCTATTATCCTTGGACGAAGTAATCAAATTTCCGAGTCTGATGACTCTGATCTATTTTGTAGCATTTACCTAGTTGTGTCAGTGTTTAAATTCATATAATAACCTTCAAGAATCAATTGCAGAGTTGTAGTTACAAGCATGAAGGTCTTCGATGTCAGAAAATAACAAATCAGTGAATAATCTATGGAAGTCTTAGACCAGAATGACGAAGTAAGACTATTTGATTATTTTTAAGATGATGTCAAGTCCATCAAGTAAGTGAATGTTTTTGGATTATTTTCAGGAGAACTACACAGAGCATAAAGCATATATATTTTTCATATTGATGTGCTTATGTTCTATATTTTAACCATTATTATGGTATTTTAGGTGGCTATATTGCTGGTTTTGTTAATTCTATACAATAGCTCCTCCACTAATATTTTTTTTTTTAATGAATTACTTGGTGTTTATACTGTTTTTTCATATAATTTACCCAATACATTGTACTGAAATTCAAATAGTTCCTACTGCCTTATTTCTTTTTTTTTATTCTTTTTTATATTTACCATTATTCTTTGTGTTCAGTTTTAATGTATATTTTTGTCCTTATTTTATGCCCTACATCTAACAAATCGTAAAGGGTAAAATTTCAGTTACAGACAGAACTAACATTTTGAAAAAAAAAAAAAATAGTTTTTCCTGTTGTAAATAATGTGCTTTCATTGAATTCTACCTTTATTTCAACATCAGTAAATATAAAACCCGTTAGACCGTCTACGAACAGGTATAATGTTTAGCAATCTAATGGATTTTGCCCTACTGTGCGCTCGCTTCGTTCGCGGAAAAAGAAAAACTTGAAGCTCCTATGTGTTGGCAAGCAATACATACTGAGCTGCGCATGCTATCCCCATTCATTATTATTTCTTATATAATTAAATTTTAATTTGCAGTGAAAATAAGCCTCATTTTTTAAGAAAATTAACTTTTTTTAAAGGAAACACCTATTTTTTTCAATAGAAGCTTTTTTCCGTCCGTAACTATAAGAAAACCTAACAAAGGCCTTATTTTGAGAGCTACTTCAAGTTAAATGTTACATATATCCCTCAAATAGAGTATAAAAGAGAAGGAAGTTATTGCTTAATGTTGTTAATGCTTAGATAATTCATTTGGTTTATCCCAATATGACTTTTAGATTGATTGATTGAGTGTTTTCTGGCATCCTGACATCTTAGGGTGACTCTCTTATTTGTACTCACATTCTGAGGACTGGAGGCAGATCTTATAATTTTTTTGTTCCTGACTTTGTAGCAAACTCAGAATCAGTCTATCCTGGATTCCAGGTTTTTATTTTTTACGGCATCTTCACTTAGGGAAGTTCTCAACAAACCCAAACTGCCAGACCCAGATTACAAAACCTCTTCGTATGCTCTAGTTTGAAGTTTTAAAGGTTGCTCATGAATAGCATAGTCAAGGGACACTGACAATGCCCTAGCAGGACTCTACCCTAGAGACTGCCCATACTGTATATACATATTTTCAGCACCCTAGCCCCCTCTCCACCCAAGCTGGGACCAGGGAGGGCCAGGCAGGTGCTACTGATGTTTCAGCAAGTGGGCTCATAGGCTCCCCAAACACCCCATTCTTAGTTTGGAAGGGTGATAAGGTTGCAAACACTACAGGATACTATCAAGCTTGGGCAGGTTACAAACCTCAGTCCAGTAGATTACCTGATAGGGATGTTTCCAACAGGCTAACACAGTAGTCTTTTAACAGCATTACACCCTAGATCCTCAGGTGCATCAGCACAAGTTAAGGTACGCACTCATGAGTTCAGAGGACTGTGCTACTCTTCCCTTCAAGAAAATTCTCTTGGTGGTCGAAGTTTTAGACGCTGGAGTATGGAAGCGTCAGACCAGCCTTATAGGAATTATTTGCGGAAATGCACTCGCAGGTATTTATACACTCTTGCCTGTGACTGCTGCTCAACAAGTGGTGTAGGAATCCTTGCTCCTTTATAGGACCAAAAGTAACATATCTTAAATAGCGGTTACCACATAATTCTAGGTCAAGAGTGATAAAGTCTGGGCCCTTTTCCTCTCTTCTGGGGTATAGGTGTTCGAGTCCTATGTAGCTGGATAAATATAGATACAGGTAAGCATCATCTTTAGCTAGCAGCTTTTCTTATGATATTAAATAGAAGTGTTAATTCTACTATCCTCCTTATGAAAGGGAGATTGGATATTTCATCCAAACTCATCAATTTGTTTATGCCTTACTTTACAGACTTACCAGTCTAAGAAAATTGCAGGTTTTCTTTTGCACTAACCTTGGTTGCATGGTCCATGAACCCAATGGTACTTTCGACCCTGGATCGCAAGGTATATTGGTTGCTATTCTCTACACCTTATCAGGTCCAAGATGAGCAATCCTGGGATTTTTAGTTAGATAGTTTGGTTAAAAGGTACTTCCTCTCACCTTAGGATGAGTCTCCTAATCAAGGGACGATGGTTTGTATTCATGTAAGAACAGTCGCTACTTTTAAAAATAATTTGTGTTTTTTCTAACTACTGTACAGTATATAAATCCGAGTCATTTAACCTACCTTCTCGCGATTACTGCCTCCAAAAGTCCCAGATACGATCAAAGGGAGCTTTCAGTGTAGTGGAGTCATCGCCCGGTAATTATCGGCTAATGTACTGCCGCCACCGTGTCATGAGTTCTAACTACCGAAATTAATTCCATCTGCTCTTGAATCAGTCTCCTAATTAATGGACTTGGGTTTGTATAGTCAGAAAAAATAAAAATTACTTTTAAAATTTGTGATTGCTAACTAAATTTTGAGATTAAAGTTATGGGTTTATTATTACTTGTGTTCATGGAAAAATCTAATGTTAGGATGGTTCTATTCCTTACTAAGTAAGCATCTGTCCACACCAGAATTTTCATCGTCACTGGCCACATTTATAGATGTCTGTCAGGGGCACAAGACCAACAGCAGTTGTGATGTGTTTTATTAAAGGGTCATGAAGGTTTCTTTGAAAGTTTTGCTCCTTTTCCATCAGGCGCTGTCATACCTGGAGCGAGTCAACTTGTTAAATTTAGCCCTCAAACCTGAATTTATGAATGTCACCAACTATCAGCTATCCTTCAAGCCTTTAAAGATCTGATTTTTTTTTTCTTGGCAATGAGATCCCCAATTACATAATACTGTATTTGTTGCATCTTAGGTGTGAAAGGCATTTGATATATGTCTACTTTAGGCTCTAGAGCCTTTGAATATGCAGCCCCAAGACTATATAATAAGCTCCCACGAAACATTCGAATGATTGAAGACATTAAGGCTTTCAAGAGGAAACTGAAGACTTTCTTATTTAAGAAATCATTCAACAGTGACGATTTAACAGTAAATGAACAATACGTGATCTGAAATGATTTATACTCTGAACGAAGAAGGTAAAATGACAGTGGAGGTCCTGTAGAGAGTGGGGTTCTCCTGCTGTATGGGACCAGAAAAGCAGCCATCAAAGAAAGAAAAAAAGAATTCACAAATAGATTTTAGGATACATACTTCATTCTTCATGCAATACAGAGTATTTCAACCTTCATCAAGGGAGGACGTGTTTAGTTTGAGCCTAGGCAAGTGGGAAGCGTCTGATAAAATGTACTATCTTAAACTTTTCCTGAAATGGGTATCATTTCTCCTAATTCTAATCAACCTTTGCATGCAGTACACATCTTTCCAAACTTTGCCATCCACTGCATACAGTAGCGAAAATTATTCAGTGGATCCAGTCTTCTCTTTTACAGTATTTTATGGAGTTCAATACTACTTTGTTTTCTTGTAGAAGTTTCATTCCTGATGTGACCAAATTCTGAAATTATTTTTTTATTAATTTAGGCAAATTATTAGGGGGGAGTTAGAAATATGTTATTTTTATTAATAAAATAAATTTTTGAATATACTTACCCGATAATCATGTAGCTGTCAACTCCGTTGCCCGACAGAATTCTATGGAGGGATACGCCAGCTATCACAATACTAGAAGGGGGTGTATTTACCAGCGCCACCTGTGGCCAGGTACTCAAGTACTTCTTGTTGACACCTCCTCAATTATTCCTCGGTCCACTGGTTCTCTATGGGGAGGAAGGGAGGGTCGATTAAATCATGATTATCGGGTAAGTATATTCAAAAATTTATTTTATTAATAAAAATAACATTTTTCAATATTAAACTTACCCGATAATCATGTAGCTGATTCACACCCAGGGGGGTGGGTGAAAACCAGTGTACAAGATTAAAGGATAGCTAAGTATCCCATATTTCATATAATCAGTTATCCACAATAACAATGAAATAATAAGTACCTGGTAAGGAAGTCGACTTGAACCGTTACTCTGCCTTTAATAAGATCGTCTTCCTTACTGAGCGCAGCGTTCCTCTTGGGAGGCTGAATCAACTCAAAGGTGCTAAAGTATACAGGGCTGCAACCCATACTAAAGGACCTCATCACAACCTTTAACCTTGGCGCTTCTCAAGAAAGAATTGACCACCCGCCAAATCAACAAGGATGTGGAAGGCTTCTTAGCCGACCGTACAACCCATAAAAAGTATTCAAGAGAAAGGTTAAAAAGTTATGGGATTATGGGAATGTAGTGGCTGAGCCCTCGCCTACTACTGCATTCGTTGCTACGAATGGACCCAGGGTGTAGCAGTACTCGTAAAGAGACTGGACATCTTTGAGATAGAATGATGCGAACACTGACTTGTTTCTCCAATAGGTTGCATCCATAACACTCTGCAGAGAACGGTTCTGTTTGAAGGCCACTGAAGTAGCCACAGCTCTCACTTCATGTGTCCTTACCTTCAGCAAAGCAAGGTCTTCTTCCTTCAGATGAGAATTTGCTTCTCTAATCAGAAGCCTGATGTAGTAAGAAACTGAGTTCTTAGACATTGGTAGAGAAGGCTTCTTGATAGCACACCATAAGGCTTCTGATTGTCCTCGTAATGGTTTTGACCTTCTTAGATAGTACTTAAGAGCTCTAACTGGGCAAAGTACTCTCTCCAGTTCGTTCCCCACCATGTTGGACAGGCTTGGGATCTCGAACGACTTAGGCCAAGGACGGGAAGGAAGCTCGTTTTTAGCCAAAAAACCGAGCTGCAAGGAACATGTAGCCGTTTCAGATGTGAAACCTATGTTCCTGCTGAAGGCGTGGATCTCACTTACTCTTTTACCTGTTGCTAAGCACACGAGGAAAAGAGTTTTTAATGTGAGGTCCTTAAAAGAGGCTGATTGGAGCGGTTCAAATCCTGATGACATTAGGAACCTTAGGACCACGTCTAGATTCCAGCCTGGAGTGGACAACCGACGTTCCTTTGAGGTCTCAAAAGACCTAAGGAGGTCCTGTAGATCTTTGTTGGAGGAAAGATCCAAGCCTCTGTGGCGGAAAACCGCTGCCAACAAACTTCTGTAACCCTTGATCGTAGGAGCTGATAGGGATCTTACGTTCCTTAGATGTAACAGGAAGTCAGCAATCTGGGTTACATTGGTACTGGTTGAGGAAAACTGCATTGGCCTTGCACCAGCTTCGGAAGACTTCCCATTAAGACTGATAGACTCTGAGAGTGGATGTCGTCCTTGCTCTGGCAATCGCTCTGGCTGCCTCCTTCGAAAAGCCTCTAGCTCTTGAGAGTCTTTCGATAGTCTGAAGGCAGTCAGACGAAGAGCGTGGAGGTTGGGTGTACCTTCTTTACGTGAGGTTGACGCAGAAGGTCCACTCTAGGAGGAAGAGTCCTGGGAACGTCGACCAGCCATTGCAGTACCTCAGTGAACCATTCTCTCGCGGGCCAGAGGGGAGCAACCAACGTCAGCCGTGTCCCTTTGTGAGAGGCGAACTTCTGAAGTACCCTGTTGACAATCTTGAACGGCGGGAATGCATACAGGTTGAGATGGGACCAATCCAGCAGAAAGGCATCCACGCGAACTGCTGCTGGGTCTGGAATCGGAGAACAATACAAGAGGAGCCTCTTGGTCATCGAGGTAGCGAATAGATCTATGGTTGGCTGACCCCACAGGGCCCAAAGTCTGCTGCAAACATTCTTGTGAAGGGTCCACTCTGTGGGGAAGACCTGACCCTTCCGGCTGAGGCGATCTGCCATGACATTCATATCGCCCTGAATGAGCCTCGTTACCAGCGTGAGCTTTCGATCTTTTGACCAAATGAGGAGGTCCCTTGCGATCTCGAACAACTTCCTCGAATGAGTCCCTCCCTGCTTGGAGATGTAAGCCAAGGCTGTGGTGTAGTCGGAGTTCACCTCCACCACCTTGTTAAGCTGGAGGGACTTGAAGTTTATCAAGGCCAAATGAACTGCCAACAACTCCTTGCAATAGATGTGAAGTGTCCTTTGCTCCTGATTCCATGTTCCCGAGCATTCCTGTCCGTCCAGTGTCGCACCCCAGCCCGTGTCCGATGCGTCCGAGAAGAGACGGTGGTCGGAGGTCTGAACAGCCAAAGGTAGACCTTCCTTGAGAAGAATGCTGTTCTTCCACCACGTTAGAGTAGACCTCATCTCTTCGGAAACAGGAACTGAGCCCGTCTCTAGCGTCATGTCCTTTATCCAGTGAGCAGCTAGATGATACTGAAGGGGGCGGAGGTGGAGTCTCCCTAACTCGATGAACAGGGCCAGCGATGAAAGTGTCCCTGTTAGACTCATCCACTGCCTGACTAAGCATCGGTTCCTTCTCAGCATGCTCTGGATGCATTCTAGGGCTTGGAAGATCCTTGGGGCCGACGGACAAGTCCGAAAAGCTCGACTCTGAAGATCCATACCCAAGGAGACAATGGTCTGGGATGGAACGAGCTGAGACTCCTCAAAATTGACCAGGAGGCCCAGTTCCTTGGTCAGATCCATAGTCCATTTGAAAATCTCCAGACAGCGACGACTTGAGGGAGCTCTTAAAAGCCAGTCGTCTGACGGAGCCGGACACAAGATCATGATACTGCTGCACAGTCTGTAAACTGTCAATCATGGGCAAGCGAGGAAGTACAGTGACAACCCGAATCTGTCTAGACTGTCTGGGTCGTACAGACAACTCCTTAACGGGTTGCTGAGGTTGCCGCACTGCGTCACAACAAGTCCCTTCTGTTGGTTGTTGAACGTCTTCCCCGTGACACATTGACTCCGTAAACAAAAAATCCTCTAACAAGGACTAAGCTTGGACTGCATGTCATGCAACACAGCTCAAGGTCTATGGGAGCAGGTGTGGTAACAGACGGGATTAGCGGCTGAAGTGTAACCATTACCTTCCCTGTAAGCATGTTATGCTTAAATAAAAGTCCATAAGAGGTTATGCAGCTAAAGGCTCCCTCCAAATGACAGAGTCCTCAAGGGAATATCAGAAGGAGGGAGAAAAGAACTTTCTCATCTACAGGGACCTTATCCTAGAAAAGCTAAGTTCTCTGAGTGAGGGTTCACTGGTGCAAAGCAGCAGACTAGAAGGCAACGTTATGAAACTGCTTGACAGTCTAGTGAGTTGGCAACAACCCAAGATGTGTTGAGAAGCATGCGGTAAGGTATGCAGAGCATGATGTATGCAGAGTATGCTGTATGCAGAGCATGCTGTATGTAGAGCATGTTGTATGCAGAGCATGCTGAATGCAGAGCATGCTGTATGCAGAGCATGTTGTATGCAGAGCATGCTGAATGCAGAGCATGCTGAATGCTGAGCATGTAGTAAGCAGAGCATGCTGAATGCTGAGCATGTAGTAAGCAGAGCCTGCTGTAAGCAGAGCCTGCTGAAAGGAAAGCAGAGCGTGTGCATGGCGTTTAACATTTCTCAGAAATTCCATGACCAGTGCTAGAGTGCTTTATGCATGCTTGCATGGGGTTTAAACCATGGTATGCTGAACAGCAGAGTCAGAACGAGCTGGAACAATAATAGTGTGGTTTCCTCTTCAAGACTCCGATGAGGGAACACCTGAGGCTCAGTCTGCAAAGGCTGAATAAAAGACAAGCAGAAGGAAGGCGCATGGGTGGAGGAGGCTGACTCCTAGCATGAGTGGTTGAACCCAAGGGTTGCGCTTGCTGAGCGGTTGGCGGAAGCGGAGTAGCAAGTTCCAGTTCCTGTGGTGTGAGCGGAGCGCGATGAGGAAGAGGCTGCGCAGAACAAGGTAAATGTCTCGCAAGCTGAGGCTCCTGAGGCGTAAGGCTAAGGTGTTGTGGTGCTTGCCTTATGGAGGGTTGAGCTCGCTGCAGCAAGAGCTGAGGAAACTGACTCATGGACGGGAGAGGTTGTTGTACCTCAACCGAGTGTTGCATCACTGGTGGAGCAGCAAGTGGAGGCGGAGGAAGAGAGGTATAATCCTCTGATCCCAATGTAAAGGTTGCCTTAAGAAAGGCGGAGGCTGAACACCACAGGGAACAGCAAACTCAGCACGTGTCTCAACATCGTACGCCTGGCAGGTGGAACTGCTGGCAGGTGGTACTGCGATCAGGCAGAGCGAGTGTAGGTGGAGGGAGTGTAGGCGGAGGCGGAGGAGCAACACTCTCAGCCCGACACTCACGCATCAAGTCCGAAAGCTGTGCTTGCATGGACTGTAGTAGAGTCCACAACATCATACGCCTGGCAGATGGTACTGTGATCAGGCGGAGCGAGTGTAGGAGGAGGGAGTGTAGGCGGAGGCGGAGGAGCAACACTCTCAGCCCGACACTCACTCATCAAGTCCGAAAGCTGTGCTTGCATGGACTGTAGTAGAGTCCACAACATCGTACGCCTGGCAGATGGTACTGTGATCAGGCGGAGCGAGTGTAGGAGGAGGGAGTGTAGGCGGAGGCGGAGGAGCAACACTCTCAGCCCGACACTCACTCATCAAGTCCGAAAGCTGTGCTTGCATGGACTGTAGTAGAGTTCACAACATCGTACGCCTGGCAGATGGTGCTGCGACCAGGCGGAGCAGGTGCAGGCTGGGCGAGCACAGGCGGAGCAGGTGCAGGCTGGGCGAGCACAGGCGGAGCGAGAACAGGTGGAGGGAGTGTAGGCGGAGGAGGAGGTGCAACACTCTCAGCCCGACACTCACGCATCAAGACCGAAAGTTGTGACTGTATGGACTGCAGTAGAGTTAACTTGGGGTCGGCAGACACTAAGTTCTGCTGAGGTAAAGCCTTAACAGCAGAGATCTGTTGTGGCAGAACCTTACTCCTCTTAGGCGGAGTGTAATCAATGCATTCGGGTTGTGAACTTTAACTTCGTACGTCTGGCATAGGTCTGGACTTAACGTTTAAGAAGTCTTGAGACCTGAGACCAGCGTTACTCTGCCTTTATTTTCTCCCCTAATCTCTTCTGCAGACGAGCAAAATAAGGGCTCAATCGTCTGCGGGTGGGAGTGACGGTCTCGGTAAGACACGCCCACAACCACCGAGAATACTTCTGTGCGCCGATCAAGGCCTGCTGAACCCTTATGCCCTTCGACATTGCTTCTCCCCTGGGCTTGGGAGCTTGCAAGAGGTCCCGGACTGGGAGGACGACTGGCGCGCACAAAAGTACCCTCACGCACTAATCACTTATCACTTTGATTTCTGTTTGCACTTATTTCACTGAACTCGAAACTTTAAGTGGTTTGTACCTGAAATACGCAATTCTATCCTTTCTCAAAGTTAGTAATTGCGAAAACAGAATTACAATGTAACAGAAAAATCTAATGAAAGATAATTCAGTGGTTGGAAAGAGACTAAACACTAGATCACTCTAGAAACGTTTAGTTTCTTCCCCTAAAGAGACTAGGGAGAAGAGCAAAAAACGATAACGACGTTACTCGTACGCCTGGCAGGCTTGAATGAAACGTTTATCCTCTTTCTCCCTCCGTCTCTATCTCTCTCTCTCTCTCTCTCTCTCTTGACTTAGAACCTGAGAGAAGAGCCCAATCATATATATCGTTAAAACATATTATTGATAAAGGAAAAAAAAAACTGAAAAGTTCCTTTATTAGGATCAAAACCATTAAGTTAAGAAAGAATGAACAAAACGCTAGACACGGTTACTCTTACTGCAACGTGAAACCGTGAACATTCTTTCTCTATCGTAACGATAGAGTGCAAGTTGAACGTTCTGAACGTCAACAACTGCAGAGACAAAACAAAACGTTAGTTCAGCTTTGAAAACAGTACGAGACTGTCAAAGAAAATCTTTCAAACTCTGTGGCGGAAATAGCATAATATGTTAACAGGTAAAACCGAAATGACGGGCTCAAAGTTTATTAACTTCGGTAAAAGACCGCCTACTATTAGGAAGGTCGAATATAAACAAATATAAAAATTAATTTTAATGAGTTTATAATAAAAGGAAGTTAATCGAAGAGGCCTATAAGAGGCGGAGAGATATAAAATAAATCTATAACTTTTGTTAAGCAAAATTAAGAAAGAGAGTCTATACTCTCTTAGACACCAACACTTCCGTCTAAGGGAAGGGTCGGCCATTGAAAAGTGAACGAGAGTTCATACTCTCTCGTCACCAAAATTAATCAAATTAATTCCAAAAGCTAACTAAGCTAATATAGAAGTTTCCAGTAAAGCGACAGCCGAAATCAAAGAGAAATACTTCACCAAAGTCGTGAAAATACTCCAAGAACATAAGCGTATCCCAGAACGTCTTGCCGGAAGCACGACAGAGGAATAATTGAGGAGGTGTCAACAAGAAGTACTTGAGTACCTGGCCACAGGTGGCGCTGGTAAATACACCCCCTTCTAGTATTGTGATAGCTGGCGTATCCCTCCATAGAATTCTGTCGGGCAACGGAGTTGACAGCTACATGATTATCGGGTAAGTTTAATATTGAAAATTGAATTGCGTGGAAATGCTTTTTTTTTTTTTTTTTCAAGCATCTTCACACAAGTCTCACAGTATAGTGTACTGCTCAAAAGTTTAAAGATGACTTGTGAGAGGCAAATGGTAAGGGATAGGACAGTATCCTAGACACCGACTATATATACATATCAGCATCCAAGGCCCCTTTCCACCCAAGGTAGGACTAGAAAGGAGGGTCAGGCAATGGCTGCTGATGACTCAAAAGGTAGACTTAAGGTCCTTCTACACGAGGGGCAAATGCACGGCGGGCAGACTCTGTTGCCAATTTTGTTGTATTGTTGATGGTCACGAGAGTAAATGACGTCATAGACGAGGAAACAATGGGCAAACCATCGAAGTGCTCGTTCTCAATGTTGAGGCACTGTATGAGTGCCTGACTAGTCTGACACAACTCTGCACTCTGCCTGGGGTCTGGCTCAAGTCATAAGTTTGCCTATCAGTGCCTACTGTCTGCCTTGGACTGTTTGATCTAGTAACGCTGTTTCAAAGCGAAAGAATTACGGGAAAAGCAGAGTGCCCTCCCTGCATTTTCCCCTCTTGCTTAAGGGGCTTTTAGAGGCTTTCCCCAAACCCCACATTTCTAGCTCACAGGAGTGGTGAGGTTAAAAATACTAGTGAAAACTATTTTGAAGAGCTGGCAGGACTCAAACTTCTGTCCCACAAATATAGAGTCGGCGATATTGGTCTGTAGGGTGTTTCAACCCTAACATAAAGGCAAACCAAGATTTTGGTTTCATCATTATCCTCATCTCCTACGCCTATTGATGCAAAGGGGCTCTGTTAGATTTTCCCAGTCGTCTCTATCTTGAGCTTTTAAATCAATACTTCTCCATTCGTCATCTACTTCATGCTTCATAGTCCTCAGCCATGTAGGCCTGGGTCTTCCAACTCTTCTAGTGCCTTCTGGAGCCATTAAATGTTTGGTTTAGGGGAAACAAAAATGAGTATTTTATTAATAAGAGCAGTGTTGAAATATGCTCTACTCAAAACATGAGAAAAACTATTTGTTTGTTCTGGAGAGAATTAATTCACAAAGAAGGGTAAAATTTCTTTAAGTATAAACAGAATTTTAAATATAAAATCAATTTCAATACATGTACTTGCCTGATATTCATAATGCTATCACTAAAGTTCCAGAAGCATTTAATGAAATCAACCCAAAACAATTATTCTCCTCTACAGCAGCCTAGGTCTCCCTATTTAAAGGTTTAAAGACCAATCATGAATGGTAAAGGCGGGACAGTGAACTTGCCCTAGCAAGTAGGACAATGGCCTAGAGACTGACCATATATACATATGATCAGCACCAAGCCCCCTCTCTACCCAAGCTAGGACCAGGAAGGGCCAGGCAATGGCTGCTGATGACTCAGCAGATAGATAGGCTCCCCAAAAAACCCCATCCTTAGCTCACAAGGTTGGTAAGGTTGCAGACACTAAAGGAACTACCGAGTCTGAGCGGGGGACTAACTCCCGTCTGGCGATCACCAGGCAGAGACGTTACCAATCAAGGGGGACTTTATTCCATACGTGGCTTTAATTGGGTTCACTCCATATATTGCTTTAGTCAAGTTTTATTTTCTCATAAATTTTCATATGCTACATAAATTTCTTGGATTTTGTTCTTAGGAAGATTCTTCTTTATAGCACCAATTTGATAAAATTATTAATTTATGGTTTTTTCAGAATGTACATCAGCTTATTCTTTAGTTTTCAATATTAAACTTAGCCGGTGATCATATAGCTGTCAGCTCTGCTGCCCGACAGAAAAACCTAAGGACAAAATACACCAGCGATCGCTATACAGGTGGGGGTGTACATCAACTGCGCCATCTGTCGAGCAGGTACTCAAGTACTCCATGTCAACACAGAACCAATTTTCTCTCTGTCGTGCCACTGGCAAGACCTACTAAATACGCTGTTACTAACTGGATTTGTTTTCACAACTATTTGGTGAAGTACACTATTCCAGTTTTGAGCTTTAGCTATGCAGGGGTTTTATCTTCATCTCAAAACTTGAACTCGTTTTGGATAGATTTAATTATGGTGACAAAGAGAGTATGGAATCTCTTTCACTTTTAAATGGCCGTCCCTTCCCTTAGACGGAAGTGTGTTTAGGTTTTTAGTAATTTTGCTTGACACGTTATAGATCTATATATTTTATATCTCTCCGCCTTTATTAGGCCTCTTCGATTAACTTTCCATTTATTATAAACATATAAAAATAAATTTTTATGTTTTGTTTATATGCGACCTTTCCTGATAGTAGGCGGTCCTAACTTGGAACCGAAGTTAATCAACGTTGAGCCCGTTATATCGTATTTAGCCTTTAAAGAATTTAAAACTTTTTAAATTTAATGTTTTATGAAAGAATTTCTTTGATAGTCTCGTACTGTTTTCAAAGATGAACTAACGTTTAGTTTTTTTAGACTACGCAGTTGTTGACGTTCAGGACGTTCAACATGCGCTCTATCGTTACGATAGAGAGAGAGTGTATCACGGTTTCACTTTGCAGTAAGAGTAAATCGATTCTGACGTTTCGTTCATTCTTTCTTAGCTTAAATGGTTTAAATTCTAAATTAAAGGAACTTTTTATTTGGAAAACCTTTCAGTTTTTTCCTTTAGCCAAATAACATGTTTTGACGATATATAATTGGGCTCTTCTCTCAGGTGTGAAATCAAGAGAGAGAGAGAGAGAGAGATAGAGACGGAGGGAGAGAGAGGAGAAAAAAACGTTCCGTTCATGCGGGTAACATTGTTCTTGTATTACTCTCCTCCCTAGTCGCTGTACGGGGAAGAAGGTAAAACGTTTCTAGGGTTTTATTCTTGTCCCCAGGCTATGTGCGGTGAGAGATTGTAAACGTAGTTTATTTGAACTAGTGTTTAGTCTCTTCCAGCCACTGAATTCTTTATCTTTATATATGTTTTCTGTTTTTGCTAGTATTAATGAGCTGCATTATACGACTGTTTTCGCAATTACTACCTTTTTATGAAGGGTAGAATTGCGTGTTTCAGGTAGAAATCAGTAAAAGTTTCGATTTCAGTGAAATAAGTGCAAAACAGAAAATCGCAGTGATAAAGTGATATGCGCAAAGTGTTACAGTGTTGCGTCCGAGGGTTCGTCTGTTCGTGCCTGTCGTTCACCTAGTCCGGGACCTCTTGCAAGCTCCCAAGCCCAGGGGAGAAGTAATGTCGAACGACTTCTGGGTTCGTCAGGCCTTGATCAACGAACAGACGTTTCCCTCCGTGGTTTCGGGCGTATCTACCCAAGATCGCCCCACCCACACAAAGACGAGAGAGCCCATTTACTTCTCGTCTGCGGAAGAGGTTTCTCGTAAGAAACCATGGACCAAGGTCTCGCAGCTTATTAAGCGCAAGTCGGTCCCTTCCGCGCAAGTCCAACGGCCCAGTTGTAGCCACTGGGTCAGTTCGGACTCGCTGCAGTCTTCCGACGACTGCTCACCTCCTAAGAGAGGCAAAGCGGTACCGCAACAGGCAGTAACACCGTCTGTTGCCGCACCTGCTACTGTAGACCCTAGTGGTCTTTGCTGCAGACCATGCAGACACAGTTAACATCTTTTATGCAGGAGTATCGTGCGGAGAAGGTTGACGCTGCACCCGTTAGCCTACAACCAACCACGGTTGTGCGTACAGTAGACGCTGACGCTACCTGCTCCCGCACTCCGGCTGTGAGAGTTCCACCACCCATGCGCAGTGTACCCTGCCAGCCGCACGTTGACGTTCACTGACGCACGGAACCCTCCGTTGACGGTCGCGAGTTACCACAACAACAGGAGGGTGGAGTTAAGTTGCTTTGTTTTGACGCTGTGCTTCAACCTCCGCAACCCACGGTGGTTACCGCTACTCGCCCGCAGCATTCTAGTCAGTCAGGAGTAGAAGCTTTGCTTCCCCACACAGCTATGGTTGTTGCCAGCTCACAGACTGACCAACAGTTCCAGACGTTGCCTTCTGGTCTGCTACTAATGCACCAGTGCTGTATGTCCTCACTCACCTGTTGTGGTTGACAGTTCAGTTTTTGACAGTTCACAGACTGTCAAGCAGTTACATAACGTTGCCTTCTGGTCTGCTGCTAATGCACCAGTGAGACCCTCACTTAGATAACCTAGCTTTTCTCGGACAAGGTTCCTGTAGATGAGAAAGTGCTGTTCTCCCTCCTACTGATATTCCTTTGAGGACTCTGTCATTTGGAGAGGAGCCTTAAGCTGCTTAGCCTCCTATGGAAAGGATCTTCGTCCGGATCTTGTAATTGCTGCTCCTCGTTCGCCTAACGTCAGAACTTACACTAGGCCTAGCTACTTCGAAGCCGTTGTTGTTAAGCTAGTGCTCTCTCGCTCTCCTAGAGAGCGTTACGTTGGCTAGGCGACTGGTTTTTGCACCAGGAGGAGTTTTAGGGATACAGCCTTTGATTTCCCTTCTTTTAAACTGGCTTATAGAGCGAGAGTCTGATAGGACACGAGAGAAGTTCTCGGCTTGGGAGTTCATACCTCTGCCCAGGTAGACTTCTCAATTCTGGTAGACTCGCCCTGGCGCCTAGCCAGGAGACGCTCCAAGTTGTTTACAGGTCTACTTCTCAACTTTTGTCGAGCCTTTGAAGTTTTGCTGTACTATTATGTCACACATAACAAGGCTTCCAGGGATGGTAAATGGTTCCGCCTCAGTCGCTAACCCCGTCTGTTGCCACACCTGCTCCCGTAGACCCTAAATGGGCTTTGCTGCAAGACATGCAGTCCAAGCTTGTGTCCTTGATAGAGGACTTAAATACGGAGAAGAACCTTCTGGCCAACAACCTTCCAACCGGTTGGTTGTGCGCCCTGTTGACGCTGAGGTATCCTACTCGCGTCTGCCAGTTGAGGTGGTTCCTCCACCGATGCGACCCAGTGTGGGTTGCCAGTCGCACGTTGACGTTAAGCGACGCTCGGAGGTGGTTGTTGACGTTCAGTGTGTCACTAGGAAGACGTTCAACAACCAGCAGAGGTGACTTGTTGTGACGCAGTGCGTCAACCTCAGCAACCCGGTAGGGTGTTGACTGCACAACCCAGACAGTCTAGACAGTTTCGGGTTGACGCTGTACTTCCTCGCGCACCCATGGTTGTTGACAGTTCACAGACTGTGCAGCAGTACCATGATTTTGCGTCCGGCTCCGTCACGCATCCACCAGTGCGACCGGATTCAGCGAGTCAGACGTTGCCCACTCCGTTGCCGTTTCCTCATCAGTTTCGGATGAGGAACCCTCTGATGAGGACGTTGCTGAACAAGACGATCAACCCCCAGCCCTGCTATCCATCCAGAAGATGCTGAAGAAGGAACGCTGCCCAGTCAGGCTGTGGATGAGTCTGGTAGGGACACTGTCATCCGTGGATCAATTTGTGTAACTAGGAAGACTACACCTCCGTCCTCTTCTATACCATCTAGCTTTTCACTGGAAAAAGGACAAGACGCTAGAAGCGGTCTCGATCCCGGTTTCCGGAAAGATAAAGTCTGGTCTGACTTGGTGAAAGGACTATATCAACCTTAGAGAGGGTCTTCCCCTGACTGTTCAGACTCCCAACCACGTTCTCTTCTCGGACGCATCGGACGTAGGCTGGGGTGCGACATTAGACGGTAGGGAATGCTCGGGATTATGGAACTCGAGTCAAAGGACAATGCATTTCAACTGCTAGAAGCTACTGGCATTACGTCTGACCTGGAAAAGCTTCAGGTCTCTCCTTCAAGGCAAAGTGGTGGAGGTGAACTCGGACAACACCACGGCTTTGGCGTACATCTCCAAGCAAGGAGGGACCTACTCTCTGACATGGTACGAGATCGCAAGGGACCTCCTCACCTGGTCTAAAGGTCTAGACATTTCACTAGTAACGAGGTTCATCCAAGGCAACTTGAATGTCATGGCAGATTGTCTCAGTCGGAAGGAACAAATAATTCCAACAGAATGGACCCTCCACAAGGATGTATGCAAGAGACTTTGGGCCACCTGGGGCCAGCCAACCATAGATCTCTTCGCAACCTCGATGACCAAGAGGCTCCCAATATTTTGCTCACCAATCCCGGACCCAGCAGCAGTTCATATAGATGCCTTTCTACTAGATTGGTCACATCTAGATCTATATGCATTCCCTCCGTTCAAGATTGTCAACAAGGTACTGCAAAAGTTCGCCTCTCACGAAGGGACAAGGTTGACGCTAGTTGCTTCCCTCTGGCCCGCGAGAGAATGGCTCACCGAGGTACTTCGATGGCTAGTAGACGTTCCCAGAACACTTCCCCTAAGGGTGGACCTTCTACGTCAGCCACGCGTAAAGAAGGTACACCAAGGCCTCCACGCTCTTCGTCTGACTGCCTTCAGACTATCGAAAGACTCTCGAGAGCTAGAGGCTTTTCGAAGGAGGCAACCAGAGCGATTGCTAGAGCAAGGAGAACATCCACCCTTAGAGTCTACCAATCGAAGTGGGAAATCTTCCGAAACTGGTGTAAGTCAGTATCCGTATCCTCGACCAGTACCTCTGTAACTCAAATAGCTGACTTTCTCTTATATCTGAGGAAAGAACGATCTCTTTCAGCTCCCACTATCAAGGGTTACAGAAGCATGTTGGCATCAGTCTTCCGTCACAGAGGCTTAGATCTTTCCAACAATAAAGATCTACAGGACCTCCTTAAGTCTTTTGAGACCACGAAGGAGCGTCGTTTGGTTACACCTGGTTGGAATTTAGACGTGGTACTAAGATTCCTTATGTCAGACAGGTTCGAACCGCTACAATCAGCCTCCCTGAAAGATCTCACCTTTAAGACTCTTTTCCTGATATGCTTAGCCACAGCTAAAAGAGTCAGTGAGATTCATGCCTTCAGCAAGAACATCGGATTCTCATCCGAAACGGCTACATGTTCTACAACTTGGTTTTCTAGCCAAACACGAGCTGCCTTCTCGGCCTTGACCAATATCGTTCGATATTCCAAACTTATCGTATGGTTGGAAAGGAACTAGAAAGAGTCTTATGTCCTGTAAGAGCTCTTAAGTTCTATTTAAAAACCTTTACGAGGCCCGTCTGAAGCTTTATGGTGTTCAGTTAAGAATCCATCTTTGCCTATGTCAAAGAATGCTTTATCCTTTTTTATCAGACTGTTAATACGAGAAGCTCATTCCCATCTGAATGAGGAAGACCAAGCTTTGCTGAAGGTAAGGACACACGAAGTTAGAGCTGTCGCAACTTCCGTGGCCTTTAAACAAAATAGATCTCTGCAAAGTATATTCGACGCAACCTATTGGAAAAGCAAATCAGTGTTCGCGTCTTTTTATCTTAAGAATGTCCAGTCTCTTTACGAGAACTGCTACACTCTGGGACCATTCGTAGCAACGAGTGCAGTAGTGGGTGAGGGCTCAACCACTACAATTCCCTAATTCCATAACCTTTTTTAATCTTTCTCTTGAAATGTTTTATTATTGTTTTTGGGTTGTCCGGAAGGCTAAGAAGCCTTTCGCATCCCCTTGATTTGGCGGGTGGTCAAAGTCATTTCTTGAGAAGCGCCTAGATTAGAGGTTTTGATGAGGTCCTTTAGTATGGGTTGCAACCCTTCATACTTCAGCTCCTAGGAGTCGCTCAGCATCCTATGAGGATCGCGAGGCTCAGTAAGGAAGACGTACTTAAAAAGGCAGAGTAATTGTTCAAGTCGACTTCCTTACCAGGTACTTATTTATTTTATGTTTGTTATTTTGAATAACTGCTAAAATGAAATACAAAATACTTAGCTCATAATAATGTCAACATGTAATGCTGGTCTCTACCCACCCCCCTGGGTGTGAATCAGCTATATGATCACCGTCTAAGTTTAATATTGAAAAATGTTATTTTCATTAGTAAAATAAATTTTTGAATATACTTACCCGGTGATCATAGATTAAAGGACCCTCCCTTCCTCCCCAATAGAGACCCAGTGGGCCGAGGAGAAAATTGGTTCTGTGTTGACATGGAGTACTTGAGTACCTGCTCGACAGATGACACAGTTGATGTACACCCCCACCTGTATAGCGATCGCTGGCGTATTTTGTCCTTAGGTTTTTCTGTCGGGCAGCAGAGCTGACAGCTATATGATCACCGGGTAAGTATATTCAAAAATTTATTTTACTAATGAAAATAACATTTTTATCACAAGTGCCCGCTAACCCCAATTCTTTGTTTAAATCTTGATTAGTTACTAAAAGATAAGAAGTGATTTTGTCCTCATAGTTGCTGAGAGACACTCTCTTTTGAAATCTCTTCTTTTTATCTTGTCTTTCAAAACCTTGTAGCGTTTTACAAACGAAGCACCTTTCCTTTCTCTTTCCTCTGAACGGGAAATGTCCTTCGTTCTTTTAGTGGATACAGTTACCATAGACATTTGGTTTCTGGGGGTTAGGTTATCTGGTCTAGAGATCATTAGCCTTTAGTTGTGGGTAGCTAGTTAGAGACCCCTTAATCTTGTTCAAGTTCTTTCCTTTTCACTTGTCTGTCGGTAAGGAGGCAGGTTGGGGGTAAGGTTAATTTTTTACGTTAACCTTTTATTATGCGTAACTTGCAAAATCCCAGACATTTATTATTATTATTAAATGCTAAGCTACAACCCTAGTTGGAAAAGCAGGATGCTATAAACCCAGGGGCCCCAACAGGGAAAATAGCCCAGTGAGGAAAGGAAATAAGGAAAAATAAAAAATTTTAGGAATAGTAACAATATTAAAATAAATATTTCCTATTTAAACTATAAAAACTTTAACAGAACAAGAGGAAGAGAAACTAGATAGAAAAGTGTGCCCGAGTGTACCCTCAAGCAAGAGAACTCTAACCCAAGGCAGTGTAAGACCATGGTACAGAGTCTATGGCACTACCCAATACTAGAGAACAATGGTTTGATTTTGGAGTGTCCCTCTCCTAGAAGAGCTGCTTACCATAGCTAAAGAGTTTATTCTACCCTTACCAAGAGGAAAGTAGCCACTAAACAATTAAAGTGCAGTAGTTAACCCCTTGGGTGAAGAAGAATTGTTTGATAATTTCAGTATTGTCAGGTGTATGAGGACAGAGGAGAATCTGTAAAGGATAGGCCAGACTATTCGGTGTCTGTGTAGGCAAAGGAAAAGAACCGTAACCAGAGAGAAGGGTCCTATGTAGTACTGTCTGGCCAGTCAAAGGACCTCATAACTCTCTAGCGGTAGTATCTCAATGGGTGGCTGGTGCCCAGGCCAACCTACTACTTTCTTAACAAGGAAAAAGCATCTGCTCAATACTACACAGTATTCTGGAAGTTTTATTCCAGCTGTGAACAGATTGTGAAATTACCTTCCTACTCAGGCAGTTGAATCAGTGGAACTTGTGAAGTTCAAACATAGAGCGAATGTTTTTATGTTGAACATGCTGATATAAATCTCTTTTCATAATTTATATATGACATTTCTATTTTAATGTTGTTAATTATTCATTACTTCTCGTATATTTTATTTATTTCCTTTCTTTAATGAGGTATTTTCCCTGTTGGAGCCCTAAGGTTTATAGCATCTAGCTTTTCTAACTAGGGTTGTAGCTTAGTAATAGTAATGATAATATATTATAAGAAATGTTATTGTGATTGGTTTCTTAAAAAAAATGTTATTTTGATAATAAAATAAATTTTTGAATATACTTACCCGGTGATTATATAGCTGCAACTCTGTTGCCCGACAGACAACTCTACGGTAAAAACTCGACAGCGATCGCTACACAGGTTGCGGGTGTGCCCAACAGCGCCATCTGTCGTCCAGATACCCAGTACTCAATGTAAACAAAGACTCAATTTTCTCCTCGTCCCACTGCGTCTCTATTGGGGAGGAAGGGAGGGTCCTTTAATTTATAATCACCGGGTAAGTATATTCAAAAATTTATTTTATTATCAAAATAACATTTTTCAATATTTAACTTAGCCGGTGATTATATAGCTGATTCACACCCAGGGGGGTGGGTAGAGACCAGCAATATATGTTTACACTTTTATGAGCTAAGAGTTTTTATTTCATTTTAGAAGTTATCAAAATAACAAAAACAAAATAAATAGGTACCTGGTAAGGAAGTCGACTTGAACAATTACTCTGCCTTTTAAGTACGTCTTCCTTACGGAGCCTCGCGATCCTCTTAGGATGCTGATCGACCCCTAGGATCTGAAGTATCAAGGGTTGCAACCCATACAACAGGACCTCATCAAAACCCCTAATCTAGGCGCTCTCAAGAAATGACTTTGACCACCCGCCAAATCAACCAGGATGCGAAAGGCTTCTTAGCCTTCCGGACAACCCAAAAAACAACAATAAAAACATTTCAAGAGAAAGATTAAAAGGGTATGGAATTAGGGAATTGTAGTGGTTGAGCCCTCACCCACTACTGCACTCGCTGCTACGAATGGTCCCAGTGTGTAGCAGTTCTTGTAAAGAGACTGGACATCTTTCAAGTAAAATGACGCGAACACTGACTTGCTTCTCCAATAGGTTGCGTCCATTATACTTTGCAGAGATATATTTTGCTTAAAGGCCACGGAAGTTGTTACAGCTCTAACTTCGTGCGTCTTCACCTTAAGCAAAGTTCGGTCTTCCTCACTCAGATGTGAATGAGCTTCTCGTATTAACAATCTGATAAAGTCTGACCAAGCATTCTTTGACAAAGGCAAGGATGGTTTCTTAACTGAACACCATAAAGCTTCAGATTGGCCTTGTAAAGGTTTAGTACGCTTTAAATAGAACTTAAGAGCTCTAACAGGGCATAAGACTCTTTCTAGTTCATTGCCTACGATCTCCGATAAGCTGGGGATATCGAAAGATTTAGGCCAAGGCCGAGAAGGCAGCTCATTTTGGCTAGAAAACCAAGTTGTAGCGAACAAGTGGCTTTTTCTGATGAAAATCCTATGTTCTTGCTGAAGGCATGAATCTCACTGACTCTTTTAGCCGAGGCTAAGCATACCAGGAAAAGAGTCTTAAGTGTGAGATCTTTCAGGGAGGCTGATTATAACGGCTCCAACCTGTCTGACATGAAGAATCTTAGTACCACGTCTAAATTCCATCCAGGGGTAGCCAAACGACGCTCCTTGGTGGTCTCAAAAGACTTAAGGAGGTCTTGCAGATCTTTATGTTTGGAAAGATCTAAGCCTCTATGCCGGAAGACCGATGCCAACATGCTTCTGTAGCCCTTGATAGTGGGAGCTGAAAGGGATCGTCCTTTTCTCAGGTATAAGAGAAAAACAGCTATTTGAGCTACAGAGGTACTGGTCGAGGATACAGAAACTGACTTGCACCAGTCTCGGAAGACTTCCCACTTCGATTGGTAGACTCTAATGGAAGAAGCTCTCCTTGCTCTAGCAATCGCACTGGCTGCCTCCTTCGAAAAGCCTCTAGCTCTCGAGAGTCTTTCGATAGTCTGAAGGCAGTCAGACGAAGAGCATGGAGGCTTTGGAGTACCTTCTTTACGTGTGGCTGACGTAGAAGGTCTACCCTTAGAGGAAGACTACTGGGAACGTCTATTAACCATCGAAGTATCTCGGTGAACCATTCTCTCGCGGGCCAGAGGGAAGCAACTAACGTCAACCTTGTCCCTTCGTGAGAGGCGAACTTCTGCAGTACCTTGTTGACAATCTTGAACGGTGGGAATGCGTAGAGATCCAGATGTGACCAATCTAGGAGGAAAGCATCTATATGTATTGCTGCTGGGTCCGGGACTGGAGAGCAATAGATTGGAAGCCTCTTGGTCAGCGAGGTTGCAAAGAGATCTATGGATGGTTTTACCCCAAGTGGCCCAAAGTCTCTTGCACACATCCTTGTGGAGGGTCCATTCGGTTGGAATTACTTGCCCTTTCCGACTGAGACAATCTGCTGTGACGTTCAAGTCGTCTTGGATGAACCTCGTTACTAGGGAGATGTCTTGACCTTTTGACCAGATGAGCAGGTCCCTTGCGATCTCGTACAACGTCAGTGAGTGGGTACCTCCTTGTTTGGAGATGTACGCCAAGGCCGTGGTGATGTCCGAGTTAACTTCCACCACTTTGCCTCGAAGGAGAGACTTGAAGCTTTTCAAGGCCAGATGTACTGCCAACAGCTCCTTGCAGTTGATATGCATGCTCCTCTGACTCGAGTTCCACAGTCCTGAGCATTCCCGACCGTCTAGTGTCGCGCCCCAGCCCACGTCCGATGCGTCCGAGAAGAGAACGTGGTTGGGAGTCTGAACAGCCAGGGGAAGACCCTCTCTTAGGTTGATATTGTCCTTCCACCAAGTCAGACAAGACTTTATCTTTTCGGAAACCGGGATCGAGACCGCTTCTAGCATCTTGTCCTTTTTCCAGTGAAAAGCTAGATGGTATTGAAGAGGACGGAGGTGTAGTCTTCCTAGTGACACAAATGGTTCCACGGATGACAGTGTCCCTACCAGACTCATCCACAGCCTGACTGGGCAGCGTTCCTTCTTCAGCATCTTCTGGATGGATAGCAGGGCTTGATCTATTCTGGGGGCTGATCGTCTTGTTGTTCAGCAACGTCCTCATCAGAGGGTTCCTCATCCGAAAACTGATGAGGAAACGGCAACGGAGTGGGCAACGTCTGGCTCGCTGAGTCCGGTCGCACTGGTGGATGCGTGACGGAGCCGGACGCAACATCATGGAACTGCTGCACAGTCTGTGAACTGTCAACAACCATGGGTGCGCGAGGAAGCACAGCGTCAACCCGAGACTGTCTAGACCGTCTGGGTTGTGCAGTCAACACCCTACCGGGTTGCTGAGGTTGACGCACTGCGTCAAAACAAGTCACCTCTGCTGGTTGTTGAACGTCCTGAACGTCAACAACCACCTCCGAGCGTCGCTTAACGTCAACGTGCGGCTGGCAACCCACACTGGGTCGCATCGGTGGAGGAACCACCTCAACTGGCAGACGCGAGTAGGTTACCTCAGCGTCAACAGGGCGCACAACCGACCGGTTGGAAGGTTGTTGGCCAGAAGGTTTGGTAGCAACCTTCTCCGCATTAAAGTCCTCTATCAAGGACGCAAGCTTGGACTGCATGTCTTGCAGCAAAGCCCATTTAGGGTCTACGGGAGCAAGTGTGGCAACAGACGGGGTTAGCGACTGAGGCGGTACCGCTTACCATCCCTGAAAGCCTTGTTATGCATGACATAATTGTACAGCAAAACTTCAAAGGCTCGAAAACAGCTGTGAAGTTGACCTGTAAACAACTTGGAGCGTCTCCTGGCCAGGCGCCAGGGAGAGTCTACGAGAATTGAGAAGTCTATCTGAGCAGAGGCATGAACTCCCAAGCCGAGAACTTCTCTCGTGTCATATCAGACTCTCGCTCTATAAACCAGTTTAAAAGAAGGGAAAGCAAAGGCTGTATCCCCCAAACTCTTCCTGGTGAAAAACCAGTCGCCTAGCCAACGTAAAGCTCTCTAGGAGAGCGAGAGAGCACTAGCTTAAAAACAACGGCTTCGAAGTAGCTAGGCCTAGTGTAAGCTCTGACGTTTAGGCGAACGAGGAGCAGCAGTTACAAAAAGATCCGGACAAAGATCCTTAAAAAATCATCATGATTTAATTAAAGTCCATAGGAGGCTAAGCAGCTTTAGGCTCCTCTCCATCTGACAGTCCTCAAGGGAATATCAGTAGGAGGGGGAACAGCAACTTCCTCATCTACAGGAACCTTGTCCGATAAAAGCTGAGTCTCAAGCAAGGGAGAGACCTACCGTGGTGGCAATGCTTTACAAGCAGAGTCCACACTCACTGGTGCATTAGTAGCGGACCAGAACGCAACGTCATGTAACTGCTTGACAGTCTGTGAACTGTCAACAACTGAACTGTCAACCACAACAGGTGCGTGAGGACGCGCAGCGTCCACTCGAGACTGCTTTGACTGCCTAGACTGAGCAGTCAAAACAACTCTAGAATGCGGAGGTTGACGCACAGCGTCAAAACAAGTCAACTCCGATTGTTAGTGAACGTCTTGAACGTCAACAGGAGCATCAGCAAGTGGCCTAACGTCCAAATGCGGCTGAAAAACCACACGAGACCGCATCGAGTGTGGTTCTAAACAACCTGACTGACGTGACTAAGCTACGCCAACGTCAACAGTAAGCACAAAGGAACGTTAGGTTGGCTGAAAGCCAGGATATCGATGAGATAAACGGCTAGACTCAACAGACTAATCGGCAGAATAGTCTTCCATAAGGGAGGCAAGCATATACTGCATGTCTTGCCATACAACCCATTAAGGATCAACGGAAATGGTTGTGGTAAGAGACGAGGGTAACGTCTGTGACCGCAACACTTTGCCAACAAAAAAAGACTCTCGGAGTCTGTGTTACGCTTTTGTTAGGCGGCGAGCAGTTATCCGATGACTGCATAGGGTCAGAGCTGTCCTAATGGTTGTAACCAGGACGCTGGACCTGTCCTTAAAGGACTGACTTTCGCTTAAGGGCTTCGAAACCTTGTGACAGGTTTCTTATGCGAAAAGCCTTCGGATGACGAGGAGAAACAACGTCTCTCTCGTCTTATGGTAGGGGAGATCTTGGTAAGATACACCCGATACCATAGAGGGAAAACGTCTGTTCGTTGATCAAGGCCTCTCGAACCCATAAGTCGTTTGACATTACTTCTCCCCTGGGCTTGGGAGCATGCAAGAGGTCCCGGACTAGGTGAACGACAGGCACGAACAGACGAACCCTCGGACGCAACACTGTAACACTTTGCGCATATCACTTTATCACTTTGATTTTCTGTTTTGCACTTATTTCACTGAAATCGAAACTTTTACTGATTTCTACCTGAAACACGCAATTCTACCCTTCATTAAAAGGTAGTAATTGCGAAATCAGTCGTATAATGCAAGCTCATTAATACCAGCAAAAAACAGAAAACATATTTTAAGATAAAAAAATCAGTGGCTGGGAAAGAGACTAAACACTAGTTCATATAACTACGTTTTCAATCTCTCACCGCACATAGCCTGGGGACGAGAATAAAAAACTAAAAACGTTTTATCCTTCCTCCCCGTACAGCGACTAGGGACGAGAGTAACTCGAGAACAACGTTACCCGCTTGAACGGAACGTTTTCTCTCCTCTCTCTCCCTCCGTCTCTATCTCTCTCTCTCTTTCTCTCTTGATTTCGCACCTAAGAGAAGAGCCCAATCATATTTCGTCAAAAAAACATGTTATTTGACTAAAGGAAAAAACTGAAAGGTTTTTCAAATAAAAAGTTCCTTTAAAATAGAATTTAAAATATTTAAGCTAAGAAAGAATGAACAAAACGTCAGAATCGATTTACTCTTACTTCAAAGTGAAACCGTGATACACTCTCTCTCTATCGTAACGATAGAGCGCATGTTGAACGTCCTGAACGTCAACAACTGCGTAGCATAAATAAACTAAACGTTAGTTCATCTTTGAAAACAGTACGAAGACTATCAAAGAAATTCTTTCATAAAATATTACATTTAAAAAGTTTTAAATCCTTAGCTCTTTAAAAGCTAATTACGATATAAAGGGCTCAACGTTGATTAACTTCGGTTTCCAAGTTAGGACCGCCTACTCTCAGGAAAGGTCTATATAAACAAAACATTAAAATTATTTTTATATGTTTATAATAAATGGAAAGTTAATCGAAGAGGCCTAATAAAGGCGGAGAGATATAAAATATATAGAGGAAAATCTATAACGTGATAAGATAATTACTAAAAGCCTAAACACACTTCCGTCTAAGGGAAGGGTCGGCCATTTAAAAGTGAAAGAAAGTCCAAACTCTCTTTGTCACCATAATTAAATCTATCCAAAACGAGTTCAAGATTTAAGATGAAGATAAAACACCTGCATAGCGAAAGCTCAAAACTAGAATAAAGTACTTCACCAATTAGTTGTGAAAAAACTCCAGTTTAGCAACAGCGAGTAAGTACGTCTTGTCGATAGCTCGACAGAGAGAAAATTGAGTCTTTGTTTACATTGAGTACTGGGTATCTGGACGACAGATGGCGCTGTTGGGCACACCCGCAACCTGTGTAGCGATCGCTGGCGAGTTTTTACCGTAGAGTTGTCTGTCGGGCAACAGAGTTGCAGCTATATAATCACCGGCTAAGTTAAATATTGAAAAAATAGAAATGAAACGACTGAAGAGCTTTAAATTACATACTGTATTGTAATTATCATCAAGTAACCTTGTTTCAAGAATATTTTTGGTACCATGACTTTATACAAGCTGTAATATGCAGGTCTTTTACATAAATTATGAGCTTGTAGCAATAAAACCACCCCATACACAAAAAGGGGTCTTCTATCCACCCCATCCTACCCATACAATTCTTCTTCACCCAAGGGGTTACTGCACTGTAATTATTCAGTGGCCACTTTCCTCTTGTTAAGGGTAGGAGAGACTCTTTAGCTATGGTAAGGACACTCCAAAGTCAAACATTTTTTCTCTGGTCTTGGGTAGTGCCATAGCCTCTGTACCATGGTCTTCCACTCTCTTGGGTTAGAGTTCTCTTGCTAGAGGGTACACTAGGGCACACTATTCTATCTTATTTCTCTTCCTCTTGTTTTGTTAAAGTTTTTATAGTTTATATAGGAGATATTTATTTTAATGTTGTTACTCTTCTCAATAATTTTATTTTTCCTTGTTTCCTTTCCTCACTGAGCTATTTTCCATGTTGGAGCCCCTGGGCTTATAGCATCCTGCTTTTCCAACTAGGGTTGTAAGCTTAGCAAGTAGTAATAATAATAATAATAATAATAATAATAATACACAAACAGGGTTCTCATATCTTTCCTTAAATGTAATCTAAATCTAGTCCAGAGGTAAGACTTTTAACAAAATTCTATTGGTAAATATTTGGTAATCTTCCTAAGAAATGAACAAAACAAACGACCTTGGTGGTAATGGTGATTTTAATTGTAATCATGGAAGTGAAAGCAAATACTGTATATATATACAAAATTCTTTATTCATTAACATGTAAAACTAAGACGAGTGTCTTACGTATACAGTACTACTTGAAAGGAAATTTGTTACTTACAGGATTTCAAAAAAGGCAAAAGAATTACAGCATAGTAATAAATATACAGTTGTATCCTATCTATACTTTGAATCAGTAAAGACTTCTAATATATTAGATATTCACAATTCTTTTCATCCTTTGATAACTCTATGGCAATCAAATTCCTTAAATCTGACTTAATCTATTTCTTCTTCTTCACTTCTAGCATTGGGTCCTAAGCCAGCTTTTGCTTTGTTTTGATTGAATTCCCTCCGAGCTTCTTCAAGAAGAACGTTATTAATCCAGTTGCGAGTAGAAATTGGCTTATTTTCAAGTGGAGGGAATGGATTACCTGAAAAAGAAAAACATGATGCCAATTAGGATATATTAAGTCATACGATTTACAGTAATTAAATTTTTCATTGAAAAATACATTGCAGGGAAAACAGGTTCTCTACGGACTATTCTGCATATTATTATTACTTGCTAAGCTACAATCCTAGTTGGAAAAGCAAGATGATATAATCCCAGGGGCCCCAACAGGGAAAATAACCCAGTGAGGAAAGGAAACAAGGAAAAATAATATAATTTAAGAACAATAACATTTAGATAAATATTTCCTATATAAACTATGAAAACTTTAACAAAACAAGAGGAAGAGAAACGAGATAGAATAGTGTGCCCGAGTGTACCCTCAAGCAAGAGAACTCTAACCCAAGACAGTGGAAGACCATGGTACAGAGGCTATGGCACTACCCAAGACTAGAGTACAATGGTTTGATTTTGGAGTGTCCTTCACCTAGAAGAGCTGCTAATCTAGATAGAATCCAATACAGTACAGTATTTCAGAAAATTTTTCCAACTAATTACTTGGAGAATCCTCCTCCAAGAGGATTAAGGGTTCAGAAGTACAAAATAAATCACAAGACATAGTTTAGAAATCTTGATGGTTTACAAATAAAATCTTATATGTAATTCTTATAAGAGCTATTGTTTGTACTTCTGTTAGTGATAATAGTCCCTACATGGATACAAATACTCGGTCTTTAATAGGAATATGTTTTAAGAAATGTTGGAACTTGGTTGTCAAAATTATAACAAATTTGTGATGGGTGGCGGGGAAGCCCAGACCACCTCCATGGGCACACTGTCACTGGCTAGCCATTTTTTCAGTCGCCATTTTGTTTTCAGGTGCCATTTTGTTTTCAGCCACCGGATAGTAGACTCACTTTCAGCACCCTCAACAGGCAATTTTCTTTTCCATTTTTTCTAGTTTTTCATCAAAGGTTTAGCAGTTTTCTTCGTAATGTAGCCGACTGATAGGTTTGTTCACCAAACTAAAAAAACTTTACGTTATTTATTATGGTTATTCTTTCGGCAAAGCTGGATTATGCAATACTTTCCCCCTTTTTGAAAGAGTAGTCCTTTAAGACCAACTGATAGGAGTTATATATAATACACGTAACTCCTACCGTTTCTCTCTCCATGGGAGAGACAGTGTTGCCCAATGCTTCAGCAAGTACAAAGAAAGAAACGATGAGATTGCGTTTCTTTGTGCGATACCTCCCTGTACATGAGTGCCCACCAGTGCGCTACTATGCATTAGCATACTACTGTATGTGCTCCAACGATAATAAAGGAAAAACACCATCTTGCCTATTTGTGATCTCATACTCCTATAAGAATGCCACCTTATCTGTGCGATCATGTTCCTATGGGTGTTTTACTTGTTTGCAATCGTGCACACTCTTCGGAGCATATGCACTCTTCAATTGACACACATTCTTGATGTTGAGCATTCACTCATGCCCCATTGGTCGCGACTATCATTCTTATGAACAATCGACTGTTCTTACTCTTTACATTTAGCAAGCATTCTTGACTTCTGTTCCCAATCACACACGCTGTTCAAAGCGTGCGAATCCTTTAATTGATGCACTTGCTACTGACTTAGCATTCACTTGCTCGTGCACACTTAGTCTCGTGAACATTCGCCTGTATACACGCACACTCCTACGAGAAGCACTCTTCAGATGCACGTGCTTTCCTCTTAGCACACATTCATTGGTCTTGGAGCACTTGTATCCTCGCACGCAATCCACTGATCACAAACAAGCATGCGTGGTACGAACTCATTAGATCTTGATGTCACACCTTTTCACACTCAAGTGTGCTCTACAGCTAGCCCACGATCTCCAGATTCCAAGGGCACCACATCTAGCAAGAATTTTTCTGAACTGGAAGAATTTCCTGTAAGCGCTTATTCATCTGTTTGCACTCTAGCCCTTTCCTATGGATTCACACACTTCTTTTCATGTACAATCTTTCGGGAAAGTGTGTTCTGCTTTTTGTGGACTCCCATGTGTGAAACACATTCGCCAATTAGCGTCCACACTGTATATGTAACTTGGAAGATCTGCATGTACCTAACTATCCACTCAGAATAAAAGGTCCTGTTAAAAAAAATGTTATGTACCAGGAAGACAGAGTTGTTTCAATACATAGTTCTTTCTGGTACTGTACTCTGTCCTGTATAAGACAGAAAACTTGCCACTCAATCAAGACAGATGGTGGCGCTACCCTTCTGTTTCATCGTTGGACTTTCAGGAAGCTTCTGGATAGATATCACCTTTGATGATGCCCACAGAGTAACCAGTTCTACTGAGACAATTCAATGGATTGAAAAGATCCACTTCTCATCTATGCAGCAAAGTATAGGCCTGATTTTACTTGAATCAGATGCTGGTTGATTCATTAATCTCCTTACATTTCAAGGAACGGAATGTTCAAGTCACAAGGCTTCTGTCATACTTCCATTCAACACTACACTGACAGCGAATGCTTTTCTAAACATACAGAGCTGTCCAATAATCCAAAGTCAATATTTGGCCCAAAATTCTCAACACTCTTTGCGACCAGATTACGATTCCCACACGTCCTTATTTTTGGTCAAAGCAGGTACTTTGACTGCTCTACATGGACTTAAGGTTATCTAATTCCACAGTGCTTTTTTACTTTCTCTTTTATTATTATTTTTGTTACTTGCTAAGCTACAACACTAGTTGGAAAAGCATGATGCTATAACCCCAGGGGCTCCAACAGAGAAAATAGCTCAGTGAGGAAAGGAAATAAGAAAATATGATATTTTAATTATAAAATAAATTTTTGAATATACTTACCCGGTGAATATATAATAGCTGCTGCTCCAGCGGCTCGACAGAAAAACACACAAAAACTCGCGAGCGATCGCTATGAAGGTTGCGGGTGTGCCCACCAGCGCCAACTATCGGCCAGATACCGCATATGCATGTAAACAAGCCTCAATTCTTCTCGTCCCGCTGCGTCTCTATTGGGGAGGAAGGGAGGGCCTTTAATTTATATATTCACCGGGTAAGTATATTCAAAAAAGGGATTTTGATGAAGGAAAAATCTATTTCTGGGCGAGAGACCTGTGCCGCCCAGTGAAATGCTCCTTAAGCACCATTTCAAAGGAATATAACTGCTAATATTACCAGAGAAAAAATGTAAAGGAATGCTAGGTTGAACTAGCTCGCTCACCTAATGGTGTCGGTATAGACTGGGGCGAAATACCAGAGGTCTCGTACCATTTAGATTTCTCCTCTTCGAAATCCCCCAATAGTGAGGTGCCGTTCAACCTCCCCTGCCTCGCAGACCAGTACTACTAACTCAACCCACGCTTGCCCATCACTCCTTACAGCACCCTTAAGTTTGGGGTCTGAACAGGGGGGGAGCAAATAGGGTGGGTTCACTGGGCGGCACAGGTCTCTCGCCCAGAAATAGATTTTTCCTTCATCAAAATCCCTTTTCTGGGCTCAATCCCTGTGCCGCGCAGTGAAATAGTACCAGAGAAAACGAACCCAAACTTTATTAACTATATGGGAACGAATAAAAATCAACATAACAAACAGTGGTTTAATCAAAAGTTAACGTAGAAGACGGACGTCTTTAATAACATCAGCATGATAAGGTATAATATCCCAGGAAGGGAAGACAAAAGAACATTAACTTAAAACAAAACCAATTAAGGTCAAACACTGGAACAAATTACATACACTTGAACACTAAAGAAATACAGTTCGTATGGAAGAATAAATTGAACAATAATAAAATGGCAATGTTACGAACTAGGAACACCCATGGGTGTGATACAACAAACCGAACTCAGGTAGGAACTGTAAGTGAGGCAGGTAAGAGGAAGAAGGTGGAAGATATAGGATTCAGGGATTAGTTAGAAGGAATTTGTCCGGGGGATACCACGCTCCCTGCAGCTACGGTAGCGAGTTGAAGGGCCTCTAATTGTTTAAGATAGTGCCGCTTGAACACTGAGGGGGATTTCCATCCGGTATATTTAGAGATATCTGTAAAGTTCATATGATGGAAAAAATTTATTGAGGTCGCTACCGCCCGAATGTCGTGGACGTGAGGAAAAGACTCTGGATTGGCCTGTTTAATAAAATACAAGATCTGTTGTCTGATCCCTTTCAAAGTTATAGTCCCTCCCCGCTCCCTGATGAACAAGGGTCCCGAGGTCTTATAGGAAGTCCTTGATAGAAAGGACTTTAGAGTGGTAACCGGGCATAGGGAAGGATCCTGAAGGAGAGGGATGATTTTCCAGGAGGACCATCTATTCTGAGGGTCTTCATTTTTGGCCAAGAAGACCTTGTCTGGGGAGAGGAGGACCTCTCCTGACGGAAGGAACTCTATGTGGCCTGGATCCCTTGATAAGGCAGCTAATTCCGAAATCCTGGCGCCAGATGCCAAACTCACGAGAAAGAGAGTTTTCCTGAGTAGAGGAATATACTCACATGAATCGTTGACGGTTTCTGACGCTAGTTTAAGAACATCATTGAGAAACCAGGAAATCGGGCTAGGACGAGAAGATGGTCTCAGTCTGGCACAGGCTCTTGGGATCGAAGCTAGCAATGAATCTGTTAGATCTATATTAAAGCCGATTAGAAAAATCTTCTTCAAGGCAGACTTGATGGTAGTAATAGTGTTGGCTGCTAAGCCCGACTCAAACAAGGTTCTGAAAAAGGTTACCGTTAGGTTTAGTGTCATAAAGTCAGTACTAGAATCTTTCAAAAACTTAGCTAGTTTTTTGACCGCTGAGTCATATTGACGAAGAGTGGAGTCTCCCTTGTCAGATTCTAAAAATAAAGTATTCTGGGGGTCTATGTTAGCCCCTTTGTGTGCCGCAAACTTCATGAAGTCCATAAAGTTAGGGTGGTCTGAATGTTTGAGGAAGCGAACACAGTGCACGTTTGTACTATCTGGGTCAAAGTCGGGTTGGGAATCTGGTGAGGGTGGAGATTCAGCTCCAGTAAAAGAGGAAACCAATTGCTCTTGGGCCAATTGGGGGCCACCAGGGCTACTTGACCTTTGAAGGTTCGAAGTTTGTCCAGCACTTTCATCAGTAGGTTCACCGGTGGGAAAAGGTAAATCCTTTCCCAGGCGTTCCAGTCGAGAGACATGGCATCCGTGGCGTAAGCCCGAGGGTCCAGGTTGGGGGCCACATAACATTTCAGCTTGTGGTTGGATTCCGTCGCGAAGAGGTCTACCTGGAGATCCGGCACTTGGAAGAGGATCCATTGAAAGGATTTGCGATCTAGTGACCATTCTGACTCCAACGGTACCGTCCTGGAGAGTGCGTCTGCCACAACGTTCCGAACTCCAGCCAGATGAACGGCGGATAGGTGCCATTGGTTTGAGGCCGCCAGGGAGAAGATTGCCACCATCACGTGATTGATGGGACCTGACTTGGAGCCCCCTCTGTTTAGACAACGGACTATGATTTCGTTGTCGAGGACTATCCTCAGATGTTGTTTCTTGGCCGGGGAAAGACGTTTCAAGGTTAGTAAGACAGCCATGGCCTCCAGGACGTTTATGTGAAATTGCTGGAACATTGTAGACCAAAGGCCCTGAACTTTCCTGAGTTGGGAGTAGCCTCCCCAACCTGATAGGGAGGCATCCGTGTGGATGACTATCCTTGGAGGGGGGTACTGCAACGGAACCGATTTTGATAGGCTCTTGGCGGTTGTCCATGGGAGAAGCCTCTTCCGAAGAATGGGAGGAAGGCGTGTCTTCTTGTCCCGACGTTTGGTGTTCGCTCTGGAGCGCCAAACTCGGTTGATGTCTTTCAATTTCGCTTTCAGAAGGAGGTCTGTCACTGAAGCGAATTGTAGGGACCCTAGAATCCTCTCCTGGTTCCTTCTGGAAGTTACCTTTTCCCCGAGAAAGCGTTTGGTATTTTTCGCAATCTCTATCCTCTTGGACCTGGGGAGACATAGAGTGTGAGAACGTAGGTCCCACCGTAATCCCAGCCACTGAAATTTGGTCTTTGGTGTCAGACGAGACTTTCCGAAGTTTATCTGGAATCCCAGAAACTGAAGATATTGGATCACCTTGTTTGTTGCCTTGAGACAATCCTCGACGTTGTCTGACCAGATTAGCCAATCGTCCAGGTATGCGACGACTTGGATTCCGTGGGATCGGAGTTCCTGAATGACCGATTCCGACAGTTTCGTGAAGATTCTGGGCGCGATGTTGAGCCCGAAAGGCATCACTTTGAACGTGTAAGCCTTGTCGTCCAGTCTGAATCCTAGGAATGGGCGGAAGTGTCTCGCTATTGGAACGTGATAGTAAGCATCGGTAAGATCGATGGAGGTGGTGACGGCCCCACGGGGAAGCAAGGTTCGCACCTGCGAGACGGTAAGCATGTGAAACCTGTCGCATTGAATGGACAAGTTTAGTCGAGACAGATCGAGGATGACCCTTCGGCTGTCGGAGTCTTTCTTCGGAACGCTGAATAAGCGACCTTGAAACTTCAGATATTTCGTTTCCTTGATCGCGTTCTTGCGAAGAAGATCTTGGGTAAACAAAAGTAGGTCCGGTGTCGAGGGTTGATGGAATCTGTTCGGTGGAGGAGGCCCTTCTATCCAACTCCACCCCAGGCCCTTGGAGATTATGCTGAAGGCCCAAGGACTGAATTTCCAGCGACTCCGGAACACATAAAGTCTCCCTCCTACCTGAAGACCGTCAGTAGTTGGAGGTTTTACCGCCTCGGCCACCACGTGACCCTTTTCCACGGGAGAAATATCTCCCTTTGCTTCTGTTCTGAAAAGAACCCCTCGAACCGGGGCCCCTGCCTCGTTGGTATCCTTGGGAGGAAAACCGGGACTCATAGACCGGGTTATAAACAGGAGAGGTAAACGAGTTCGAAGCCACTTGGTTTTCAGGGACGAGGACATACTTCACTTGGGGCTGAGACTTGGAGGTGGAGGGTTGGATGCCCTGAGAGACCGGGGCCGACTGGACTACTTGAATAGGTTGGCGGAATTGGGTAGAGCTATAAGGGCGTAGCCTTTTTCTGCCCCGGGAGTGAATGCTCGATTGTTCGAACTTCCGTTTGGGAGTGAGACCCCAACGGACTTTGAGGCTCTGGTTCACTCTGGCAGCTTCGCTCAATACCGAGTTGACCATGTCCTCCGGGAAAAGGTCCGGACCCCAAGCAGAGGCTTTAATGAGCTTATTTGGCTCATGGCGGATAGTGGCTTCAGATAAGACATGCTTACGGCAACGTCTTTTGGTCACCAAGAAGTCGTAGCAGTCTGCTAACAAAGATTGCAGGGTGGCTTTAGTCATAACTTTAAAAGAGTGTTCCTCGTCATAAGTAAGAGAAAACATCTCCGCCATAGTCGAGATGTTGAGGCTCCGGCTAAACCTAGACCGGGACTCGAACTCGAGTCGGATTAAGGTTTCAGGTAGTCTTGGGAGGCGTTCACTGAATTGCGTCGATGCACAGTCCGCGGATAGCTTACCAGAAGTGAATGTCGATTGAATGTTAAGCCAACATTCATTATCTGATGGGAACAGCAGAGATGTAGGATCTGTCTCCCGGAGTTGTGGCAAAGGCTTATCTTCGGTCACTGCCTGAAGGGCTAATTCAACCATTTTGGTGACGCAAGGAGTGGGGGTCTGTTCGTCCACAAGAAACATGGTGTAAGTACTCTTGTGGGGGGTCAGCATGGTGTTTGTACAACCCCACTCATTTAAGGTTCGAACCCAAACAGACTGAGCCTGTTCCTTTGGAAAGATAACGGTCTCTTTAGGGACCTTATCTAGTCGGACAAGAGCCTCTTCCGTAAGCCGGGCGAAGCCGGGGAAAGGAAATTGAAGACCGGGAGGGAAGAACTCAAAATCTTCAATGGGCCTGGTCCCAAAACCCTCGATGGTCAACATTCCGTCCGTGAAAGGACAGTGGAGCGCCATTTTCCACGGGTTGTTCTTCGTGAAGGGTGGAAGTTTTGAGGCGTCCGGGATGAGGAACTGCTGTTGTTGAGGCAGTCCACTTTCCAGGGTATCTAGTCTTCTGGTGACGGCAGAAAGTATAGAACTAATCTGCTCTGTAACGACCCTCGACAACATATTCGTGAGGGCCTCCGGGTCGAGGTTGGTTGTGGTAATTAAGGGGGATGACTGCACTCCCGGGTCCTGAGACATAGGGGCAGTGCTAGTCGAGTCACTAGGAGCTCCGGGGAGGGGAGCCTTCTTGGGCTTCGATGATCCAGGTAGTGTAGGATTCTGACGAGTCCTCACTAAAGGTCTTTTCTGAAATTTGACCTTGGCAGGAACCGAGAGCGATCTTGGGGAGGATTCGTGGTTCCCTTCAAAACCAAGAAAGGAAAAATTATTAGAAGTTGGAGAAAAAGAGGGGCTAAGAAGAGAGGTCTTAGCGCCAGACCCACCTGCCTCACTTACAACCTTACCTGTGTCAGGTTCGTCAAAAACCATGGGCTCTACGTCTAAGGTCAGAGCCGTAACATTGTCTTCAATGGGGTCCGGGTCGTCAGGGATGTCTGTATCCTGGACGAGATTGAGTTCTACGATTTCCGCAATGTCAGCAATTATAGGAGCCGCCACTTGCCTAGGCACTGCTGCCGAAGATTTTGCGTTCGGGTAGATAAGTCTACAATAATCTTCTGAGAGGACGTAGGGCTTCCTGGCCTTTACGTTACGGGCGAAGCCGCCTACCCACAATTTCAAAGTGGCTCTTGCTGAAGTTTTAACCGCCTGGGAACTCTGAAAGAACGGGGATAAGGTTAGCAAACCCGAGGACAAAATGATAAATGAACCCGAAGATTCATAACAGAAGTCAATGATTATCTATCATATTGATGTCGCCCAGTGAAGGGAAGTAAATACAAAAATGACTGAAAGAGGCTCACCGAATCTGAAGCGAGGGTGGAGATAAGGTCATAACAGATAAGGCAGTTGTCAGGGTGCCATACCAAAATATCGTCCATCTGGATCCCACAGTCCGCGTGGGACCGACAGACAGCATGGCCGCAAGGCTGGTGAAGGACGGCCGCGCAGGCTGTCATCCGGCAACGGACCACCTGTAAAAGGAATAGTCCATGAGCATCTACTAGTTTCTCTATAAGGGGTCCCGGAGGGTCCGGGACCTGCCAGTTAATAAAATAAATGTATAGCCTTAGACTAAACATGCAGAGAACTGAGACTATTCCAATAGCAATCCGGCAGAGCCGGGTATGAAAAAGGATGCAAAAAACAGTGATTAATATATAATCATAACTAGTTCCGGGGCCCCCGTGGCCGGGGAACAGGGTTGGTAAGTAAACTTAAAGTAAACTTAAAGTAACTTAAAGTAAACTTAAAGTACCCAAGATACATCCTTAAAGTACATAAATAGAAAACGCCAATTATGATCAAAAACTAATGTCTGTAATGAATAGGGCTCCCGGAGGGAGGATATTAATCAAAACCGTGTCAGTGTCAACCGATCATGTAGTTAAGAGCTCGGCGGCTCCGATGTCTGATGACGGGAGGGTACAACGGGAGAGCGCGGGGGGAGCCAGTGGAACCCCCCCCTACCTTACCTGAGGTACCGGGACAAAGGTAATGATTCATGTAGAATATAAAATAATGATATGGGATATAATAAGTCCTATACGGACGATAATAGCATGAGGTACCGTAGGGGAGGACACTCCTAATATAAGTGCTCATTCTAACAACCGTAATTAAAAGCAAGGTTACACCAAGGTGCAGATATACCGACTAATCACGTGTGATAGTCCCCGGTGGTCCCGGCCTTCCCCCTCCCCGACCGATGGCGACGGGAGGGGGGAGACGAAACCGCCCGGTATGAATGAATGAGACTAAGTCATACCCCGTTGGTATACTCAGTCCTCAATATGTCGGAACGTTGATGGAAGACTGAGGTACAAGCATACTTGACCCGTAAATCATAACCAACAACCATCGAGTGAGAGGAAGGGTGTACACTGAAGGGGGGGGGGATGGAATAACCTCCCCAACTTGTTGGGGGGGGTGTAATGGTACAGGGAAATCGCCAGTGCGCAGTGGTAGACAGGGCTACCAACTGGAGATCCCCTAATCATGACATGAAAATCCCAAAAATATGATCATAACGGAGTAAGCAATAAATATAATATCAATGCACAAATACATAAAAATAATTAATGAATTAAAAGCGAAATCACGTAAGTAAGGTTAGGCATGCAGAAAAAATATGGCGAGAGAGGGACTCGGGCGAGTGGTAGGGGAGGAAGCATGACGCCATCAGCAGATGGAAAGCAGGGGTACCAACCTAGTTACTGAAGCGGTAGATCGAACAGTAAAAACAACAAAATACGCGAGAGTCCCACTCGAACCAAACGTAAAACTAGGTGGAGCGTAATAAAACAAAAGGTTTTACTAATAATAAGTGAGATGGTCGAAATTAAAGCTCCTAGAACTAGCGAAACAATCTCAATGTTGACGCTATCCACCAACACGCACGAATGCAGGCATACCAACATAACCTACTCCTGATGAAACGCTAACACCGATATCATAGGATAACATAAAATAAATGCTATATGAAAGCATAAAGTCGGTGTACTAAATGAATATTGCTATATGAAAGCATAAAGTTGGTGTACTAAATGAATATAAGGAAAAAACTCCTAAAGGATCGAACGAATATAAAAGACGGACGAACTAACGAGACAAAGGGCAGAGGCGAAAGAAAGAACGGGGACGCCGCTCATATATAAACACTTCTAAATAATAAAAACAAAGATGACACTGCCCAATCTCGTTAAAAACTCATGGATAAGGTACTTAACTTCGATGGGGTATCTTGGGAATCGGCCATCGAGAGAAAGTTGATGATAAATCCAATGAAACACACGAAATAAAACACTTGGACTTATATCAAACAGGTGCTTGAAAGGAGTGATGGGCAAGCGTGGGTTGAGTTAGTAGTACTGGTCTGCGAGGCAGGGGAGGTTGAACGGCACCTCACTATTGGGGGATTTCGAAGAGGAGAAATCTAAATGGTACGAGACCTCTGGTATTTCGCCCCAGTCTATACCGACACCATTAGGTGAGCGAGCTAGTTCAACCTAGCATTCCTTTACATTTTTTCTCTGGTAATATTAGCAGTTATATTCCTTTGAAATGGTGCTTAAGGAGCATTTCACTGCGCGGCACAGGGATTGAGCCCAGAAATTTATTTTATAATTAAAATATCATTTTTAAATATCTAACTTAGCCGGTGAATGTATAATAGCTGATTCACACCCAAGGTGGTGGGTAGAGACCAGAGTTAATTAAGTTTACAGCGTATATGCTTAGAGTTTTTGACAGTTATAATATAACAAAACCCAAATATATAGGTACCTGGTAAGGAAGTTGACTTAGACGATTACTCTGCCTTGTAAGTCTGTCTTCCTCACGAAGCCCAGCAATCCTCTTAGGATGCTGAAAGACTCCCAGGAGCTGAAGTATCAAGGGCTGCAACCCATACAAACAGGACCTCATCAAACCCCTAATCTGGGCGCTCTCAAGAAATGACTTTGACCACCCGCCAAATCAACCAGGATGCGAAAGGCTTCTTAGCTTTCCGTACAACCCAAAAAAACAATATTAAAAACATTTCAAGAGACAGATTAAAAAGGATATTGGAATTAGGGTAATGTAGTGGTAGAACCCTCACCCACTACTGCACTCGCTGCAACGAATGGACCCAGTGTGTAGCAGTCCTCGTAAAGAGTCTGGACATCTTTTAAGTAAAATGACGCGAACACTGACTTGCTTCTCCAAAAAGTCGCGTCCATAATACTTTGCAGAGATCTATTTTGCTTGAAGGCCACGGAGGTTGCTATAGCTCTAACTTCGTGCGTCTTAACCTTAAGCAAACATCGGTCTTTCTCATTCAAGTGAGAATGAGCTTCTCGTATTAAAAATCTGATAAAATATGACAAAGCATTCTTTGACATAGGCAATGATGGTTTCTTAACTGAGCACCATAATGCCTCAGATTTACCTCGTAATGACTTAGTACGAGCTAAATAGAACTTAAGAGCTCTAACAGGACATAATACTCTTTCCAGTTCGTTGCCTACGATCTCTGATAAGCAAGGAATATCAAAAGATTTAGGCCAAGGACGAGAAGGCAGTTCATTTTTGGCCAGGAAACCAAGTTGAAGTGAACAAGTGGCTTTTTCTGTAGAAAAGCCGATGTTCTTACTGAAGGCATGAAGTTCACTGACCCTTTTAGCCGAAGCCAAGCACACTAGGAAAAGTGTCTTGAGGGTGAGATCCTTCAGGGAGGCTGAATGTAATGGCTCAAACCTGTCTGACATGAGGAACCTTAGGACCACGTCTAAGTTCCACCCAGGAGTTGCCAAACGACGTTCCTTAGAGGTCTCGAAAGACTTAAGGAGATCTTGGAGATCTTTATTGTTAGAAAGACCTAAGCCTCTATGTCGAAAGACCGAAGCCAACATGCTCCTGTAGCCCTTAATCGTGGGAGCTGAGAGGGAGCGAACCTTTCTAAGATGTAAAAGAAAATCTGCGATTTGGGCTACAGAGGTACTGGACGAGGACACAGATGCTGACTTGCACCAATCTCGAAAGACTTCCCACTTCGACTGGTATACTCTAATGGTAGAAGCTCTCCTCGCTCTTGCAATCGCACTGGCTGCCTCCTTCGAAAAGCCTCGAGCTCTTGAGAGTCTTTCGATAGTCTGAAGGCAGTCAGACGAAGAGCGGGGAGGCTTTGATGGACATTCTTTACGTGGGGCTGACGTAACAGATCTACCCTTAGAGGAAGACTTCTTGGAAAGTCTACCAGCCATCGAAGTACCTCGGTGAACCACTCTCTCGCGGGCCAGAGGGGAGCAACCAACGTCAACCTTGTCCCTTCGTGAGAGGCGAACTTCTGCAGTACCTTGTTGACAATCTTGAATGGTGGGAATGCATATAAGTCCAGATGAGACCAATCTAGGAGAAATGCGTCTATGTGTATTGCTGCTGGGTCTGGGACTGGAGAGCAATAGATTGGAAGTCTCTTGGTCATCGAGGTGGCAAAGAGGTCTATGGTGGGTTGACCCCAAGTCGCCCAAAGACTCTTGCACACGTCCTTGTGGAGGGTCCATTCCGTAGGAATTACCTGACCCCTCCGACTGAGACAGTCTGCTAAGACGTTCAAGTCGCCCTGGATAAACCTCGTTAACAGGGAGATTCCTCGATCTCTTGACCAAATGAGCAGGTCCCTTGCAATCTCGTACAGCGTGAGGGAGAGGGTGCCTCCTTGCTTGGAGATGTACGCCAAGGCTGTGGTATTGTCGGAGTTGATCTCTACCACTTTGTTTCGAAGGAGACTTTCGAATTTCATCAAGGCCAAGTGGACAGCCAAAAGCTCCTTGCCGTTGATGTGCATGCTCCTCTGACTTGAGGTCCACAGACCTGAGCATTCCCGACCGTCCAGGGTCGCACCCCAACCCAAATCCGACGCGTCTGAGAATAGTACGTGGTTTGGGTTCTGAACTGCTAGGGAAAGTCCCTCTCTCAGACTGATATTGTTGTTCCACCATTTCAGGCATGCCTTTACTGGTTCGGAGACCGGGATTGAGACCGTCTCTAACGTCTTGTCCTTGTTCCAGTGAAAGGCTAGATGGAACTGGAGAGGCCGAAGGTGTAGTCTTCCTAGCGAGACAAACTGCTCCAGGAATGATAGAGTTCCTACTAGACTCATCCAACTCCTTACTGAGCACCGTTCTCTCTTCAACATTAGTTGGACTTTGAGCAGGGCTTGATCTATTCGGGTGGCAGACGGAAAAGCCCGAAAAACTGGACTGCGAATCTCCATCCCTAAATACAGTATAGTTTGGGATGGAATCAGCTGGGACTTTTCTAGGTTGACCAAAAGTCCCAATTCCTTGGTCAGATCCAATGTCCAATGAAGATCCTGCAGACAGCGATGACTGGACGAAGCCCTGAGAAGCCAGTCGTCCAAGTACAGGGAGGCTCGGATTCCCGATAAATGGAGGAATTTTGCCACATTCCTCATAAGCCTCGTAAACACGAGAGGAGCAGGACTTAGGCCAAAGCACAGGGCCCGAAACTGGTATACCACATTCCTGAAAACAAACCTCAGAAACGGTTGGGAATCTGGGTGTATAGGAATGTGGAAGTACGCATCTCGTAGGTCTAGAGAGACCATCCAGTCTCCCTTTCTGACCGCTGCTAAGACTGACTTCGTGGTCTCCATAGTGAACTTTGTTTTCGTAACAAAAACGTTGAGCGCACTGACGTCTAGCACCGGTCTCCAACCTCCTGTCTTCTTTGGGACTAGGAAGAGATGGTTGTAAAACCCCGGTGATTGAAGGTCCGAGACTTTCACCACCGCTCCCTTCTCTAGCAACAGAGACACTTCTAGGTTTAGGGCTTGTCTCTTTGACTCCTCTCGGTACCTGGGAGAGAGGTTGATGGGAGTTTTCGCTAGAGGAGGTTTGCGTACAAACGGAATTTTGTACCCCTCTCTGAGCAACCGAACAGACTGTTGGTCTGCGCCCCTCTTCTCCCAGGCCTGCCAGAAGTTCTTCAATCTGGCTCCTACCGCTGTCTGAGGCTGTGGGCAGTCAGACTCTGCCACGTGAGGACTTGGCTCCTCTCTTCTTTACTCTCTTTCCCTCGGCACGAGTACTTCCCCTGCTGGGAGCTCTGCCACGAAAGGGCGGGATAAATCTGGATGCCGGAGTGTCGATCCTGGGTCTTACAGCAAAGGATGTAGAAGGAGTCCCCTTGCGAGCAGAGGATGCCATTAAGTCATGGGTGTCCTTCTGCACAAGCGAAGAAGCTATGTCCTTAACCAATTGTTGCGGAAACAAAAACTTTGATAAGGGAGCAAAGAGCAGTTCTGATCTCTGACAGGGAGTAACTCCTGCCGAAAGAAAAGAGCAAAGGGACTCTCGCTTCTTTAAGACTCCCGACGTGAAAGAGGAGGCGAGCTCATTGGAACCATCGCGGATGGCTTTATCCATACAAGACATTATCAGTAAGGAAACATCTCTATCAGTCGACGAGATTTTCCTACTTAAAGCTCCTAATGACCAGTCAAGGAAGTTGAAAACTTCAAAGGCCCTGTATACGCCTTTCAGCAGATGGTCAAGGTCCGAGGAGGACCAACTAATCTTCGAGCGTCTCACGGCTAGGCGGCGGGGAGAGTCTACGAGGCTTGAGAAGTCACCCTGGGACTCCCAAGCCGAGAACTTCTCCCGTGGCATACCAGACGCTCGATCTAGACGAGAGCTTTGACGGAGGGAAGGCAAAGGCCGTCTTCCCCAAACTCCTCCTGGTATCCAACCAGTCGCCTAAAAGTCGTAAAGCTCTCTTGGAAGAGCGAGAGAGCACTAGCTTAGTAAAGGCTGGCATGAGAGCAGGTAAGCCTAGAGCAAACTCAGACGGTGGCGAACGAGGAGCAACGGTAACAAAGTGATCGGGAAAAAGCTCCTTGAAAATTAACATGACTTTCTTAAAGTCCATTGAAGGAGGAACCGTTCTAGGTTCGTCAACATCCGAAGGATGATCATCATGATGAGGGTCAGCAACGTCCTCATCTGAAGGATCTTCATCCGACAACTGCTGAGGAACAAGCAAAGGGGTTGGCAATGCTTGACACGCAGAGTCCACACACACTGGTGTACTAGTAGCAGTCCAGGACGCTACGTCATGTAACTGCTTAACAGCCTGACTGTCAACAACAACAGGAGCGGGAGGACGCTCGACGTCAACTCGAGATTGTTTTGACTGCCTAGATTGAGCAGTCAAAACAACTCTAGACTGCGGTGGTTGACGCTCAGCGTCAAAACAAGTCAACTCCGCTGGTTGGCGAACGTCCTGAACGTCAACAAGAGCATTAGGAAGTGGCTGAACGTCCATATGCGGCTGAAAGTCAACACGTGACTGCATCGAGTGAGGCTCTACAAAGCGCGATTGACGTGACTTAGCAACGCCAACGTCAACAGGACGAGCAAAGGCTCGTTTTGGCGGCTGAAGGCCAGGATCTCGATTAGCTAAGCGGCGAGGATCATCGTGAACCTTTTCAGCAGAATAGTCTTTCATAAGGGAGGCGAGCTTGATCTGCATGTCTTGCAGTACAACCCATTTAGGATCAACGGGAATGGGTGCGGTAAAAGACGGGGTTAACGTCTGAGACTGCACAACCTTGCCTACACCAAGACTCTCTGAGCCTGTGTAACGTTGCTGCTTAGGCGGCGAGCAGTCTTCCGATGACTGTAAGGGGTCAGAGCTGTCCCAATGGCTACAACCAGGACGCTGGACCTGTCCTGAAGGGACTGACTTTCGCTTCAAGGGCCTTGAAACCTTGCTCCACGGTTTCTTATGCGAAAAGCCTTCGGATGACGAGGAGAAAATGGTCTCTCTCGTCTTATGGTAGGGGCGGTCTTGATGAGACACGCCTGTTACCATAGAGGGAACGTCTGTTCGCTGATCAAGGCCTCTCGAACCCATAAGTCGTACGACATTACTTCTCCCCTGGACTTGGGAGCTTGCAAGAGGTCTCGGACTAGGCGAACGACAGGCACGAACAGACGAACCCTCGGTCGCAACACTGAAAACACTTTGCGCACTAATCACTTTCCCACGATTTTCCGCTGTGGCACTCTGACACTAGCTCTTTAACGTCCGCCATGAGTTGATTACGATCTGTAGCTAATGACTCAACTCTTTCACCCAAAGCATGAATGGCACGTAACATGTCCCGCATTGATGGTTCCTGAGTGCCAGTAGGGGGTTCAGGCACAACCACTACAGGGGAAGGATTAGGTTCAGGGGCATGGGGAGAGGAAAAATCTACTGATCTAGAGGAACTCCTCCTCACCCTATCTCTCTCTAGCTTACGAGAATATTTGTCATATTCTAGCCAATCGAATTCCGAAAGGCCCACGCATTCCTCACACCGATCTCCTAATTGACAGGTTTTACCCCGACAATTAGAACACACAGTATGTGGGTCGAGAGATGCCTTTGGAAGACGCCTATTGCAATCCCTAGCATTACACTTACGAAATCTAGGAACTTGAGAAGCGTCAGCCATTTTGAATTAGTCAAAGAAAGTCCAAAAAACAATCCAAGTCATCAACAATTAAATCTGTCCAAAAAAGAGTTCAAGAGTTTAAGTTGAGGAAAAACACCTGCACTGCGAAAGCTCAAACCAAAATGAAGTACTTCACCAAGTCTGTTGAGAAAACTCCAGGTTATACAGCGAGTAATGATACGTCTTGTCGTTAAGGCCGACAGAGAAGAATTGAGGCTTGTTTACATGCATATGCGGTATCTGGCCGATAGTTGGCGCTGGTGGGCACACCCGCAACCTTCATAGCGATCGCTCGCGAGTTTTTGTGTGTTTTTCTGTCGAGCCGCTGGAGCAGCAGCTATTATATATTCACCGGCTAAGTTAAATATTTAAAAAAACAAACTACAAAAGAAGTAATTAACAATTAAAATAAAATATCGTAAGAACAATAACACTAATAAGGAAATAAATAAAGTACAAGAGAAGTAATTAACAATTAAAATATCTTAAAAACAGTAACATTAAAATAAATTTTTCTTATATAAACTATAAAAACAAGAGGAAGAGAAATAAGATAGAATAGTGTACCCAAGTGTATCCTCAAGCAAGAGAACTCTACCCCAAGACAGTGAAAGACCATGTTGCAGAGGCTATGGCACTACCCAAGACTAGAGAACAGTGGTTTGATTTTGGAGAGTTCTCCTAGAAGAGGTGCTTTAAGTAGCTAAATGAGTCTCTTCAACCCTTACCAAGAGGACAGTAGCCACTGAACAATTACAGTGCAGTAGTTAACCCCTTGAGAGAAAAAGAATTGTTTGGTAATTTCAGTGTTGTTAGGTGTATGAGGTCAGAGGAGAATATGTAAAGAATAGGCCAGACTATTTGGTGTGTGTGTAGGCAAAGATAAATTGAACCGTAACCAGAGAGAAGGATCAAATGTAGTACTCTCTAGCCAGTCAAAGAACCCAAAAACTCTTTAGTGGTAGTATCTCAACAGGTGGCTGATGTCCTGGACAACTTACCGACCTTTGGGAAGAAGTTTTGACTCTTGCTTGCTCCTCCTGGAACCAGTCAATTCTATGAGGGAAATGGCAGTGCCCTTTTTCTCACTTTCTGGACGACTGGCATGGAACTAAGGGCCTACGTACTCGCTTTACCCTATTTCATTATTTTATTGCTCACCTATAGCTGTGCCCTTAGGTGTCCCACCTAAAAGAAGAAGAGCAATTGGTCACCGAAGCACACGACGGCTTATCAGACTGAGACTAGAAAGACACTAACCACTGCTCTTCATGGTTTTAGGGGAGGAGCAACACTGTACCAGAATCCTCCCCTTCCAAGGAACAAGTTATGGTATGAAATATAGGAGTTGAACGCTCCTACTTCCTTGTTTGGTTCATGGAAGACAAAGCTGCTGGTGAGGACATTAACAACTACCCTTGTTCCTCTCATACTCTTGGATATTCCCGCATCATTCCCAGGACACTTCGATGCCTCCTAGTTTCCGGTACGTTTCAATAGTTGACCCGTCTGAGAAGACTATCCTAGTATACTCATACCTTGAGATGATAGGTTCGTATTGGGAATGATTCCTTACTCGTAAATAAGTTATGTACGTGGTATTGGTCATCCGATAGGGAAAGGTCAGAGGGCAGAGTACCGTGGGTTGAAGGAAGGTTTAGCCAATTTCTTCAAACTTAAGAACGAGCCCAAAGAAGAAGCAGCATTTTTGGAATTCTCTTTCCATCTCCTGCCATACACCTGCCACTGTGAGGGTGACTACGACTTATATTCCTCACATGGGGAATCCAAGTGGCATACATACCTCTTGCATAAGGGGCATAACGTATGAAAGTATCCACCATACTGCCACTCATAAAGTGCTGCATTTTCTCTATACTCCTAGACAGGTGCGCTTTGGGCATTAGTAAGCATACATGCTCACACATGCTCTAAAGAAAAAAAGGAGATTTTAAAGGCTAAATTTGAAGAAGCGCCGATAGCACGTCTTTTATTCAGCAACTGGAATCAAAGTGGCTGTCCAGTGTACTGGTAAGGGGCTGAAATTACCAGCTATTGCCACCATCTCGTCTTAAGTTTTAACTGCTGAATTCCAGCTACACTTGAATCAATTTCCTAGTAAAGGATGAAAGTTTGTACTAGTGAAGGAAGCTCGTTTTTAGCCAAAAAACCGAGCTGCAAGGAACATGTAGCCGTTTCCGATGTGAAACCTATGTTCCTGCTGAAGGCGTGGATCTCACTTACTCTCTTAGCTGTTGCTAGGCATACGAGGAAAAGAGTTTTTAATGTGAGGTCCTTGAAAGAGGCTGATTGGAGCGGTTCAAATCTAGATGACATCAGGAACCTTAGGACCACGTCTAGATTCCAGCCTGGAGTGGACAACCGACGTTCCTTAGAGGTCTCAAAAGACCTAAGGATGTCCTGTAGATCTTTGTTGGAGGAAAGATCTAAGCCTCTGTGGCGGAAAACCGCTGCCAACATACTTCTGTAACCCTTGATCGTAGGAGCTGATAGGGATCTAACGTTCCTTAGATGTAACAGGAAGTCAGCAATCTGGGTTACAGTGGTACTGGTTGAGGAAACTGCATTGGCCTTGCACCAGCTTCGGAAGACTTCCCATTTAGATTGATAGACTCTGAGAGTGGATGTCCTCCTAGCTCTGGCAATCGCTCTGGCTGCCTCCTTCGAAAAGCCTCTAGCTCTTGAGAGTCTTTCGATAGTCTGAAGGCAGTCAGACGAAGAGCGTGGAGGCTTGGGTGTACCTTCTTTACGTGAGGTTGACGCAGAAGGTCCACTCTTAGAGGGAGAGTCCTGGGAACGTCGACCAGCCATTGCAGTACCTCTGTGAACCATTCTCTCGCGGGCCAGAGGGGAGCAACCAACGTCAGCCGTGTCCCTTTGTGAGAGGCGAATTTCTGAAGTACCCTGTTGACAATCTTGAACGGCGGGAATGCATACAGGTCGAGATGGGACCAATCCAGCAGAACGGCATCCACGTGAACTGCTGCCGGGTCTGGAATCGGAGAACAATACAATGGGAGCCTCTTGGTCATCGAGGTAGCGAACAGATCTATGGTTGGCTGACCCCACAGGGACCAAAGTCTGCTGCAAACATTCTTGTGAAGGGTCCACTCTGTGGGGATGACCTGACCCTTCCGGCTGAGGCGATCTGCCATGACATTCATATCGCCCTGAATGAACCTCGTTACCAGCGTGAGCCTTCGATCTTTTGACCAAATGAGGAGGTCCCTTGCGATCTCGAACAACTTCCTCGAATGAGTCCCCCCCTGCTTGGAGATGTAAGCCAAGGCTATGGTGTTGTCGGAGTTCACCTCCACCACCTTGTTTAGCTGGAGGGACTTGAAGTTCATTAAGGCCAGATGAACCGCCAACAACTCCTTGCAATTGATGTGAAGTGTCCTTTGCTCCTGATTCCATGTTCCCGAGCATTCCTGTCCGTCCAATGTCGCACCCCAGCCCGAGTCTGATGCGTCCGAGAAGAGACGGTGGTCGGGGGTCTGAACAGCTAACGAAAGACCTTCCTTGAGAAGTATGCTGTTCTTCCACCACGTTAGAGTAGACCTCATCTCTTCGGAAACAGGAATTGAGACCGTCTCTAGTGTCATGTCCTTGATCCAGTGAGCAGCCAGATGATACTGAAGGGGGCGGAGGTGGAGTCTCCCTAACTCGATGAACAGGGCCAGCGATGAAAGTGTCCCTGTTAGACTCATCCACTGCCTTACTGAGCATCGGTTCCTTCTCAGCATGCTCAGGATGCACTCTAGGGCTTGGTTGATCCTTGGGGCCGACGGAAAAGCCCGAAAAGCTCGACTCTGAATCTCCATACCCAGGTAAACAATGGTCTGGGATGGGACGAGCTGGGACTTCTCTAAATTGACCAGGAGGCCCAGTTCCTTGGTCAGATCCATAGTCCATCTGAGATTCTCCAGACAGCGACGACTTGTGGGAGCTCTTAAAAGCCAGTCGTCTAAATAGAGGGAGGCTCTGATGTCTGCCAAGTGAAGGAATTTCGCAATATTCCTCATCAGTCGCGTAAACACAAGAGGTGCCGTGCTTAGGCCAAAGCACAGGGCTTGGAACTGGTACACAACCTTTCCATAGACGAATCTCAGGAAAGGTTGGGAGTCTGGATGGATGGGGACGTGAAAGTATGCGTCTTTCAGGTCTAACGAGACCATCCAGTCCTCCTGCCTGACCGCTGCTAGGACCGACTTCGTCGTCTCCATCGTGAACGTCTGCTTGGTGACATAAGCATTGAGCGCACTGACGTCCAGCACCGGTCTCCAACCTCCTGTCTTCTTGGCTACCAGGAAGAGACGGTTGTAAAAGCCCGGGGATTGATGGTCCCGGACTATGACCACTGCCTCCTTTTGTAGCAAGAGCGACACCTCTTGTTGCAACGCTAGCCTCTTGTCCTTCTCCTTGTAGTTGGGAGAGAGGTTGATGGGAGATGTAGTTAGAGGGGGATTGCGGCAGAACGGAATTCTGTATCCCTCCCTCAGCCACTTCACAGACTGAGCGTCTGCACCTCTGCTCTCCCAAGCTTGCCAAAAGGTCTTGAGTCTGGCTCCTACAGCTGTCTGGAGAGGAAGGCAGTCAAAACTTGCCTCTTGTGGACTTGGAACCCTTCTTGGACTTGCCACGGTGACTGTCTGCACGGGTACCTCCTCTGCTGGAGGTTCTGCCACGAAAGGGCGGGATGAACCTGGAAGCAGGTGTATCAACTGCTAAGGGGCGGTAAGGTTTAGGCACGGAAGGTAAGGTCTTAGCCTTACGTGCAGAAGAAGCCATGAGGTCATGCGTATCCTTCTGGAGAAGAGAGGCAGCCATCCCCTTAATTAACTCCTCCGGAAACAGACACTTGGAAAGAGGAGCAAACAGCAACTCTGACCTCTGGCAAGGGGTGATACCAGCAGATAAGAAGGAGCACAGATGTTCTCTTTTCTTGAGGACCCCTGATACATAAGAAGCCGCAAGCTCGCCAGACCCATCCCGTATTGCCTTGTCCATGCTGGACATGATCAGCATGGCTGAGTCCTTGTCAGAAGGGGAAGTCTTCCTGCTTAAGGCTCCCAGACACCAATCGAGGAAGTTGAATATCTCGAAGGCACGAAAGACTCCCTTAAACAAGTGATCAAGATCTGAAAAGGACCAGCAGATCTTCGAACGTCTCATAGCCGACCTGCGGGGAGAGTCAACCAGACTTGAGAAGTCGGCCTGGGCAGAGGCAGGAACCCCCAAGCCAGGTTCCTCTCCCGTGGCATACCAGACGCCCGACTTAGAAGCCAGCTTGGGAGGAGGAAACACAAAAGAGGTCCTTCCCAGTTGCTTCTTGGACTGCAACCAATCCCCCATAACCCTCAAAGCTCTCCTTGATGATCTGGCGAGAACAAGCTTGGTGAAGGCAGGCGCAGTAGTCTGCATGCCCAGAGCAAACTCGGAGGGAGGAGAACGAGGGGTTGCAGACACAAAGTGTTCAGGGTACAACTCTCTGAACAAAGCAAGGACTTTGCGAAAGTCTAAGGAGGGTGGCGAAGACTTGTGTCCTTCAACATCAGAGTGAGGATCATCTAGATGAGCAGCTTCATCCTCAGAAACCTCCTCACCCGACAGTTGAGTTGTAAGAGGCAAAGGCAGAGCAGCAAGTTGAACGGTTGAATCCTGCAGAACGGGTGCATGCGTACCTGCGGATCCATCATCATGCCTCTGCTGGACAGACTGTGAGCTGGCAACAACAAAAGCAGAGGGCCGGTGAGAGGGAGGGTCTGCGGTGGGCTGAGGAGCATGCGGTGTGGTATGCAGAGCATGCTGTAAGGCATGCGGCTCATGCTGCATGGCATGCGGCTCATGCTGCATGGGATGCGGCTCATGCTGCACGGTATGCGGCTCATGCTGCACGGTATGCGGCTCATGCTGCATGGGATGAGGCTCATGCTGCATGGTATGAGGCTCATGCTGCATGGAATGCGGCTCATGCTGTATGGTATGCGGAGCATGCTGTAAGGTCTGCAGAGCATGCTGCATGGGCTGAGGAGAATGCCGCATAGTGCTGGAACCCGGCAACTCCCGATGCGGCAGCTCACGCATGTAAGCAGAAGGTGCAGCACGAACATGCGTCTGGCAGTGAGGACTGCGCAACGGTGGAGGAGCTCTCACAGGAGGAGGGGTGTTAACCTTCTCTGCATGATACTCCTGCATAAAAGCCGCAAGCTGAGACTGCATAGTCTGCAGCATGGACCACTTAGGGTCTACTGTGGTTGGAGCAGAGGCCTGTTGAGGGACCACTCTACCTCTCTTAGGAGGTGTGCAGTCATCAGATGACTGCGGCGAGTCCGAACTGACCCAGTGGCTACACCTGGGCCGTTGGACTAGCTCGGAAGGGACTTTACGCTTGAGCGGTCGTGAGACCTTAGTCCACCTTTTCCTCCTGGAAACCTCTTCCACAGACGAGGAATGTAAGGGCTCATTCGTCTGGGAGTGGAAGGGACGATCCTTAGCAGATACGTCCGCAACCACTGAGGATACATCTGTGCGCCGATCAAGGCCTGCCGAACCCTTTGGTCCTTCGACATTGCTTCTCCCCTGGGCTTGGGAGCTTGCAAGAGGTCCCGGACTGGGAGGACGACTGGCACGCACAGATGCATCCTCATGCGCAACACTGACACTGACACTATGCACAGCACTAGCACTAACACTTCCCACTGCACTCTTCGCTTTCAGCTCTCTGACATCTGCCAAGAGCTGATTGCGGTCACTAACCAATGACTCCACCTTATCACCGAGAGCCTGAATGGCACGCAACATATCAGCCATTGCAGGCTGAGCACTCGTAGCAGGTTCGGGGGTCACCACCACAGGGGAAGGAAAAGGTTGAGGGGCATGGGGAGAGGAAATATCCAAAGAGCGAGAAGAACTCCTCCTATCTCTCTCCTTCTCTAACCTACGAGTATATCTGAGGAATTCATTAAAATCGAATTCCGAAAGCCCAGCACATTCCCCACATCGATCTTCCAATTGACAGGATTTTCCCCTACAATTGGAACATACGGTGTGAGGATCAACAGAGGCCTTCGGAAGACGCCTATTACAAGTCCTAACACTACATCGCCTGTATTTAGGAACTTGGGAATGGTCAGACATCTTGAATTTTAGAAGTAGTCAAAGGGGGAATTCCAAAGTAAAGCAAAGATCGTTAACCAATGAATCAAATTAATACCAAAAGCTTGCTAAGCTAAGGCTAAAGCTTCCTGTACAGCGAAGGCTAAATTTTAGAGCAAATACTTCACCAAATCGTGAACAAAAGACTCCAAAATCAACAGCGTATCCATGTAGGTCTTGCCGGTGGCACGACAGAGGAAAAATTGAGGTCTTGTTGACAAGAAGTACTGGAGTACCTGACCACAGATGGCGCTGGTGAGTACACCCCCACCTGTATAGCGATCGCTGGCGTATCCCGACCGTAGATTTCTGTCGGGCAACGGAGTTGACAGCTACATGATCATCGGGTAAGATTAATATTGAAAAATTCTTGTAATGTAATCATGAGATTAACATGAGACCTAAACTACAGTATTTTCACTCAAAATTATCTCGAGAAAGTAAGAGACTGTGAGAGTATGATATAGTACTGTACAATCATAAGACTAGACACCAGTATTTTTCTTTCTTTTAATGAAGTTTATTAATATTGTTATAAAATTAGGCTTTTGAATTAGGCCTATAAGCAAGGGGTTCTAAAATGAAGGCTTTTGAAGAGAGAGATAAGATATCAGTGTTTAAGCTTCTACACAAATAAATTCCAAATTGTCTGGATCTTCAAGAAGTCTGTATTGTTGTGGGATGGTTGCATTTTAGATTCTGATATGCAGAAGGGCAATTTTCATTGATCTTACTAACAGTGCTGTAGTTTTCACTTCCCCGCTTAGTCACAACACAATAAATATATACATCATTATAGGCTTTTGAAGGTCATTCCTGAATGGCAAGGGACAGTGACATTGCCCTATCAAGTTAGACAATACCCTAGAGACTGACCATATATATATACAGTGTATATATATATATATATATATATATATATATATATATATATATATATATATATATATATATATATATATATATATATATATATATATATATATGCAGAAGAACCACAGGGAAAATGAAAATACAGAATATACACTTGAGTCCTGACTAGTTTCGTGATACTTCCTCAGAGGACTGATTTATTGAGAGAGGTTTCTTACATTTTATAGGGAAAGCAAAAGTACGAACATACATATAGAGATTTAGAGAACAATGACACTCCCTTACCCGCTACCTGGGTTTGACTCAGGTGTGCGTAGGCGGAGTCCGAAAGCTCGTTAGACACCTGCTAAAAAGGGTCATTTCTAGTGGCGGGTATATTCTTGTTTTCTTCTTATTTTACTTTCATTACAGTTATTTATATGTCAATGCGGTAGCCTTATCTATATAAATACATAAGCAAAACATACACAAAATTACAAATATATATACAAATATATACATACATACACATATATACACATATATGTGTATGTATGTATATATATGTATATATATTTGTAATTTTGTGTATGTTTTGCTTATGTATTTATATAGATAAGGCTACCGCATTGACATATAAATAACTGTAATGAAAGTAAAATAAGAAGAAAACAAGAATATACCCGCCACTAGAAATGACCCTTTTTAGCAGGTGTCTAACGAGCTTTCGGACTCCGCCTACGCACACCTGAGTCAAACCCAGGTAGCGGGTAAGGGAGTGTCATTGTTCTCTAAATCTCTATATGTATGTTCGTACTTTTGCTTTCCCTATAAAATGTAAGAAACCTCTCTCAATAAATCAGTCCTCTGAGGAAGTATCACGAAACTAGTCAGGACTCAAGTGTATATTCTGTATTTTCATTTTCCCTGTGGTTCTTCTGCATCTGAGCATCACGTTTTCCTGTGATTTTTACGCATATATATATATATATATATACAGTATATATATATATATATATATATATATATATATATATATATATATATATATATATATATATATATATATATATGATCAGCACCCAAGCTAAGACCAAGGAGGGCCAGGTAATGGCTGCTGATGACTCAGCAGGTAGACCTTTAAGCTCCCCCAAACCCCATCCTTAGCTCACAAGGATGGTGAAATTGCACCGACCAAAGAAACTAACGAGTTTGAGGGGGACGCGAACCCCAGTCTCCGGCGTCAATGACCTCAGATGTCAGGATGCCTGAAAACTTTAAATCAATCAATCAATCGAACCCCAATCTGGCGTTCACCAGTCAGGGATGTTACCACATCGGCCACCACAACAACAAAACGAGTAAAAAGAAAAAGCTTACCTCTTAGTTCTAATACAGCACGTTCATAATGATGACCAGGGTGTTCTTTAGGGGCTTTGTGCAATTTTGTATAAGATGACTGGGTGTCTTTCAGCCTTGGTACTAAAACCTGAAATACGGATCACAATATTAATAAAGAAAAAATTAATTCTGTCACGTTAGACTTGCTCAACTCTAAGTACATTACCAACGGAGGAAATATTAGCGTAAATTGATTTTAATGGCTGCTGATGACTTGGCAAGTAGGCATACGAACTCCCAACTTAACCCTTTTACCCCCAAAGGACGTACTGGTACGTTTCACAAAAGCCATCCCTTTACCCCCATGGACATACCGGTACGTCCTCGAAAAAAAAGGCTATAAAAATTTTTTTTTCATATTTTTGATAATTTTTCGAGAAAATTCAGGCATTTTCCAAGAGAATGAGACCAACCTGACCTCTCCATGACAAAAATTAAGGCTGTTAGAGCAATTTAAAAAAAATATACTGCAAAATGTGCTGGGAAAAAAATAACCCTCTGGGGGTTAAGGGTTGGAAATTTCCAAATAGCCTGGGGGTAAAAGGGTTAAACATCCTTACAGAGAACAAAGATTTATGATTACCACTCTATTCAGCAGAAACATGGACACTGAAAATGATAATGAAGGATATTTTAATAAGGCATGCCCTTATAATATTAAGTTTCATGGATAGAGTATCATGGGAAGATCATATTAAGAGCAGAGAATTGAAGCAATGTGTTATATAAGTACTCTACCACTCTATGTAGCAGAAACATTGACAATGATAGTGAAAGAGATTTAGATAAGGCGTTCTCTTATAATATCAGGATTCAGGGATAGCGTATGATGGGAAGATCATATTAATACCAAAGAATTGGAGCAATATGGCATCCAGAAGCTGGAAAAAGACCTGAACAACTCAAATGACTCGGATGGTTTGGACATGTGATGAGAAAGGATGAGGAAAAAGACATTAAGAAACAGTAAATATGGAAGTAGCATGTTAAGAAGCTGTAGGAAGGACCAGAAAATTTTGGGAGTGATAGATGAATACAAAGTCCTGAATGGAATTTAGGAAGACAAAGTACATGATAGAAGAGAACTAATATCACTTATAACCCTGTTGAGGAGGTATAGGGATGAGCTAACAAGAAAACGTTTATGATGATGAAAAAAGGAAACTTCTTTTAGCAATCTCGCCTAAGAGATGGTGATCCTGTAGGGATTCTACGCTACATTATTGTAAACACTCAGGATCATAAGTGCTATCTTCTAACTACAATGCTAAATATACTATTAATGTACTATAACAATGGTATATTTAAGTATATTCACACTGTTTGTCATGATCAGACTAATAGGTAGAGTGCTGTAAATGTTATGCAACTGTTTGTACAGACATGTGAACAAGCAATAACTATCCTTGATGCAAGGAACTAACTTGTAGATCAGGGTTGACTTGATGGTTTATTATAAGGCAATGAGCAAAAAATCATCCGCAAAGTTTTCTACAGATCAGGAACCTTGATAATAGCAATTAAAATTAGGAAAGCATTTAATAAGGTATTCACATATAAAGTACGATACATACAGAGGAGAAAATCGGATTAAAGAGCAGCAGTGAATCATGAAGAAATTTAGTGATGACACTCGCATGTTATGCTTGTAAAGCTAGCCCTTACTCTAAGACAGGCATGGGCAACCTGTGGCCCGCAGCTTCTTGTTCTGCATCCCCTAAGGCTGTCTAGGTTATTTATACCAGTAATTATGATTATTATCATTAGGAAATAATGAGAGATGTCAGTTTTATATAAACTTTCAGAGTAAGACAAATAAAACAGGGAAGAATTGCAATAAAAAAAAGGATCGGTTTATACAGTATTAGACAAGTAATAATTCTTGCATATGCGCATCATCATGGGGCCCTCACTCACTAGGATATAGTTAAGCTCGGTCCCCAGTTGACGAGCAGATGCCCATACCTGCTCTAAGAGAAGCACTGAATGACAAAACCACTTACTGTACAAGTAATTTGTAATGAATATTTGTTTGGTATAAATTTAAAAACCAATAACCAATAACTAGATACTGTACAGTACATTGCAAATACAAAATCTGACTAACCTTGAATAACTTGTGTACAAGTTGTTTCTCTTCCAGCCAATAACTTGCCATTTCCATTGTCGGTCTATGTCGGTCACCATATTTAATAGCATCACTGATGAGCTACAAAAAAAAAATTACCTTTAGTCTTTGGTAACTCCTGTATAATTCCTTAACTGATAAGTAGGCGTAAATAAAAGAAAAAAGAAGTTGTAAAAAGTTTTCAAAAACATGAGTTTTAACAAAATAAAAAAATGGGGTGTACGTATGATAGCGGCCACCTGTATGTATGATTATGGCTAGCTTAGAATACAGCAGTGGAAATTGGGGTAACGCCCCCCCATTAGTTGAGTAGGTAAGGCCACGGCTTGTAGGTTAGGTTAGGGGGTGAAAATTTAGATAAGTTGATGTCAATTTTAAATCCAAATGGGAGTAACTGGCCGCTGATATACAAATGCTCCAAAAAAATAACTAACTTGGAATTAATTTGTATTTTTCTTAACTATACAAACCCGAGCCCTTTATTATGGGACCTTGAGCACTTTTAAAGCCCTCATAATAAAGAGTGAATTATTATTATTATTATTATTATTATTATTATTACATGCTAAGCTACAACCTTAATTTGAAAAGCAAGCAATATGTCGGTCAAATACTTGAATGTCGGTAAAAATGAGGAGGGCTTATAAGCAAACGAGTAATCCTATTGGTCAAAATAAAGGGGGGGGGAGTTTATGCATATTAGTTCTAAAACTGGTTTACGCGAATGTGCATACTAACGAACGGGAGCAAATACAACCGTTTCGTAGAATGTCAACAAACAAGTGAAAAATATAGGCCTACCAGTAGTAAAGGACACCGATAATTTGTGCAGTTTTCCATGGATTTATTATACGTCCAAGAAAATAATGTATAGAGAAGAAAAGGTTAGTTTTATCATTATATACCGTTCTCCTAGTATGTTTTCCCCACCCAAAACCCCGGGATCCCCAGTATCGGCAGATATAGATATATATATAAATATTTTACAAAGTAAGGTATTTATTTGTGGTGAAAATAAATATCATTTAAAAAAAATAGAAATTTTTCTGTAAGAAAAAACTTATTTAGATTTCCCCATTCGTAAATATAATAAACGCAAATCTTATACAACATGCATGTGTTTTTGTCCATCGGTATACAAAGACTCCAGAATTTGAATTGGTGTATGTCATGTTTACTAAAACCGCACTCCACAATTATTTAAATTTCTTTCTAGATTTTTACCAAATTCATTATTAAAGGAATTGTGGAGTATGCATGATAGCGGCCACCTGTATGTATCGTAATGGCTGACTAAAAATGCGGCAGTGTAAGGGTTGGTAGAGTCCCACCCAGCGCCATTACCGCTTGCCAGTACATAGCTTAATGTTTCTTTTTTTGCAAGCAAAGCGAGCCCACGACTGAACAGAAACCATTCGACTCTATTGATATATTACCGATATCTAATGGTTTTTGCTCCGCCGTGGGCTCACTTCACTTGCGAAAAAAGAAAAAACATCAAGCTCCTATGTACTGGCAAGAGCTAATGGCGCTGTGTGGAACTCTACCGTAATATTATCTAAGGGGGGTTGCAGGGAGCGTTAGCCCCCTGTTAGGTAAGTAGGTAAGGACACGGCTTGTGGGTTAGGTTAGGGGCAGGAAAGTGTAGGTTAGTTGATGTCTATTTTTTACACACGTGGGAGGAACTGGCCACTGATTTTGTTTCTAGATTTAAACCTATTTGATTATTTAAGGAACTGAGACAAACCCACCCAAGATTAGGTTAGGTCATTTGTTTAAGTTGTTGTAGGTTAAGGTACGGGGTTTATGTATGATAGCGGCCACATGTATGTATGATTACAGCTAACTTAGAATACGGCAGTGTAAGGGGGAGTCGCACCGTTAGTCAAGTAGTTAAGGATACGGGTGATAGGTTAGGTTGGGGAGGGGGGGAAGTTTAGGTTAGTTGTCCATTTTTAATGAACACGTGAGGAACTGGCCGCTGATATACAAAGGCTCCTAGGTTACAAGTATAAGGTTTTTGACATTTGCTAATAAATATGATATAATTTGCATATATATCCCATTAATATTTATTCCATAACTCACTCTTTCAGCATAGCCTCGAGCTTCATCAGCACGATTATAATTAAGTTCAATCCTCTCGTCCTTCACCAAACTCGTGACGGTCTTCCTTAGGTTGATCAATCTTCCCTCGGGTCCTAGGGGATTTGATAATCTCCTGCGGCGGTTATTTATCGTGATCCTTAGGGCAGGAATAAGTTTCCTGATTTCGGCCTGACTCATTTTAAACTCGAACTGTAATATATGTAACTTCAGAAGTACAGGAATTAGATTGATAAACTTATGAAGGACCGAGAGAACAAGGCAGGGCTCTCGTATGATGTTCAAGGAATTACCTGAGAAATTACCTCAAATTTAGGAAAATTGCTTTAAATACCTGAAAAATCTCTTAAAACGCAAAAAAAAATATATATCTAAAATTAACAAAAGCTCTCTATTTTGTGATAAACCTGAAAGATAAATTTTAGATACAAAATTTCACTCCATAATCTAAAGGATACTTGATGACAAAGATTACCTTGAAAGTTCCATTACACTAGAAATTTCCTTAAATCAACCAAAATTACTCAATCTGAGGTAAATTACCTTGAAAATCAGAGCATTTAGTAAGACGCTATGTTAACAGTAGTAGTGAACAAGGTGTAACTCTTGCAACGGCTCCTTGAATCTCAATGGCGTTGTAGTTCATTTATGTGCTTATTTTATATCCTACTTATCCCTAAATTACATTTTCTCTCCCATTTTCTTCTTATTAATTACTGAATATATATTTCATGCTTTTTTTATTCATACAACTTTTTGTTCATTTTCTACATTAGTTTTAAATTATGTATCCCTATTTCACTTCTCAGCCATTATGAATCAAATTATTATTATTATTATTATTATTATTATATTATTATTATTATTATTATTATTATTATTATTATTATTATTATTATTATTATTATATTAGTTATTGGAAAAGCAGGATGCTATAACCCTAGGGGTCCCAAGAGATAAAATAGCCCAGTGAAGAAAGGAAATAAGGAAAAATGAAATATTTTAAGAACAGTGACAACATTAAGATAAATATTTTCTATATAAACAATAAAAAAAAACTTAACAAAACAAGAGGAAGAGAAATAAGATAGAATAGTGTGCCCGAGTGTACCCTCAAGCAAGAGAACTCTTACCCAAGACAGTGAAAGATCATGGTACAGAGGCTATGGCACTACCCAAGACTGGAGAACAGTGGTTTGGTTTTGGAGTGTCCTCCTGGAAGTAATGATTATACTGTATGCATATCTTGGTGATATCTGAACCATAACAAGTCCATAGTATGAAATTTCTAATTGCCACATAAGTAGTGTTGGATTATTCTCATGGTACATACCGTAGTATATTGAAGAAGTCTAATTTTCTATCTGTATGTTGAATATACAAACCTACATCCAGAACTGTGCTTCTGAGTATGTAATAAAATTCAAAGGCCACACTACTCACAACAACAACAACAACAAATGCAGCCGTTTCTAGTCCACGGCAACAAGCTTCAGACGTGCTTATTCATGTCTGGGGTTTAGCCAGTTTTCATCACCCAACTGCGGATTGGTGATTGTGGGATACTTTTGTCTCATCACTCGGCAAACCAACCTAGTTATGGGTGGCCTGACTAGTACAATTTTGCTGAGCATGGCAATAGGCTATGTAAATCCTTTTACCACATTAAGATATCTCGACTTAGAAAGGGACCAGTCATAACACATGTAGGCAAATAAATCAATTTGTTTATTTGTATCCAAAAAATATTACAATACAGTACTTATAAAATATTTATTTCACCAAATTGTTTCTTATTTTTTAAATAAAATTATGATGTTAGATGGTAATACGAAGAGTTGATGGTAAAATTCACTTCGTGTTTATTTTATGGTAGACTGCTGCGGGCGCCACCCAGGGCTCAAGTGTTTGCGGCTTCCAAGTACCTCCGAGTGATTATCTGCAAGAGCTGCTGACCTGGGTGATTTGGAGGAGGCACTCTTTTGGGCCGACGAAGGTCGTCCAGCGTGGCCTCTCGATCTGGCGGATGCAAGACGAGCAGATGGGGACCTTGCTGAGGCAGGAGCTGATCTCGGTGTCTGCATCGACGCAGAGTTGGAAGTCGCTGAGACTGGTAAGTGTGCTAGTAACGCTACTGGATCAGATGCTGTGAGCCCCAAGTTAGCCAGCCGAGGTGGCAGAGGCAAGTCGAGGGGTATGTTGGGAGGTGAAACTTTACAGAGCTTTAAGCAACAAAAAGTAGCTCCTTGGCGTACCAGACGTCTCATGCGCATGCACTCTCGTTTTTCGTGTGCGGATAGAAGTGTGGAGTCTTTAAGTATCTTGTCCTCTTTACGTTCTGCTTCATCATCTTCCTCCTCTTCATCATCATCATCGACGAGAACCTGACTCGGAGTCTTACCTTCACCAGCGTCACTCTCCGCATCTGAAAGTAATTCGCTGTGGAGAGAACTAAAATCTGGAGCAGGGGTTAGTTGTGAGGAAGATTGGGATGGTGGCACAGGAGTGATTGTTGCAAGGTAGTCCCTGCAGGCAATGATAATACGTCCTGATTGGAGGAGGGTCAAAGGACGTAGAGCTAGACCAGTTGAACCGCCTGGAAACTTCAGTTGTATTGTTTGTATGCATCGTCCACCTTCCAGACCATAAAATCGTACAACCTGAAATGTATATTTAATGTATCGGTTTGAATTAATTCAAAGGAAAGATCAATTGATTTCAGATATTATACAAAGGCTTTGTCATTCTTAAGAATTCATTACCTGTAGTGCATAGTGTACAATTAAGCTATTGAGCAATGAAATGAAACAAATATGCCCTCTCTTTTGGAAAGGATATTGAAAATGTCCTCCACACCATTGAATAGAAATAATGTTGGTAGTAACATTTAGGATTTAAATATCCTGCTTTATAGCATTTTGAGAACTAAGAATTGAAATATCACTTTTGAAAATTGTTAATATGAAAATTTGATAGGCGTAAATGAAGATCATTCTCAGTTATATGGCACTGTACAGTATTTACATTTTGGTTTGATAAGGAAGGCCTAATCAGTGTCAACAAACTGCTAAAAGACCTACTTTCAAATTTAAGGTGAGAAAGTAATTGGGAAATTAACACCTTGGAAATATGTGATTATAAGAAATTAAATTCTTGAAATAGGAAAACCAATGGAATGTGTGAAGTATACCATGTTCTAAATTGAAGGTTAACTCTTTACTACAGAATATTTTGTAGGTTTTTACTGTTGTTACTATTTGACTCTTGAAAGTGTAAATTTTGGAAGGAGGCCATGTAGCTGTAGCTAAGTATATTGATGGCAATTATATGAAAAAAATATAAATCGCTCAAGATATCAAGTATTACGGCAACTGCAACTGGAATTTTGCTCTGTTAGGACTTTCCTGGTTAAAGAAGATAGTTGACATCTGTGAGATCAAAATGCAGAGTCCATATCACACATGATGACAATTCTCTAAGGAATTATGATCAACCTGGCAGTAATTTTCGTCTTTTGGAAGTGTTTTACATGCTATAGATGCTGTCGGAGGAAAGATCCGGTAGTAATTTTAGTCTTCTGTAACCGTTTTAAACGTTATAGATGCTGTCTGAGCAATGGTCTGGGAGTTGTTTTAGTTTTCTCGAAGCGTTTTATACGTTATAGACGCAGTCCGAGCAATGGTCTGGCAGTTATTTTATTTTTCACAAAGCATTTTAAACGTTATAAATGCTGTCTGAGGAAAGATATGGCAGTAATTTCCGCCTTCTGGAAGTGTTTTAAACCTTATGAATGCTGTCTTGAGAAAAAACTGGCAGTAATTTCAGTGACAAAATACTTACGCAGTCTGCATCACACGTGATGATGACCCTCTTTTGGGACCAAATCAAAACAGCAGCAGGAGGTGCACGATTTGGAGACGGAGGGAGGACTGACAGGGGTGCTGCCGGCAAATACGGGTTCCAGACGCGTAGTCGGCCATCGCTGCTGCCCGTAACCACAATATGCAGTTGCCACTCGGTAGCAAATGCTCTTACTCCCTGAAATATAAAAAACTTGGTCAGCATAGTGAATCATGTTTGAATTTTGCATTGGCATAATTTAACTGTACAGTATTTGACTAAATCCTTGTTCACATTTTCCCAGGCATGGTGAGCTGCTATGACTTCAGATCTTGAGGCAGCTAGTTTTAAGTGTGAATTTGTTTTGTTGAGTATTATTCCTTATCAAGGCATTTGTTCAACTCTGAGCAATTCCAGCTCATACATATTACCAATTTTTTTTATGGTAACATAGCTTAATGAAATTATATGTCAATTTTCTCTAGGTATTTCTTGGGCCCGAAGTCATCAATTTTTCTTCATGAATTAATTATTGCTGTAATCTTGGGATCTTCACTTTACTACAGTCATAAGTTTTTTATAATTTATTAGTTGAAAATCATATTCCTACAGATCTGCAGCTATTCTTCTCCGTAAAGTAAACACGAATAGTGCTGATGTAGAAGAGGCTTCTATTTGGTTTCTTAGGTACAATGCAAGTTCATAGCCATTCAGAAAACTATATGAATAATGTCACCTTTATCCCTTGACACCTTTCTTGACCTTGAGCTATCAGTAAGGCAATTTTCTTAATTGACAAATAGAGATTGATCATGTTGTTTGTATACAAATAATTGAAAGGGTTGTTGTGGCCTGATTGGTAACGTCTCTGCATGGTGATTGCCAGATGTGGGTTAGAGTCCCGCTCAGATTCATTAGAGCCTTTAGTATCTGCAACTCACCATCCTTATGAGCTAAGGATGGGGGTTTGGGGGGATCCTACAGGTCCATCTGCTGCGTCATCAGTAGCCATTGCCTGATCCTAGCTTGGGTAGAGATTGGGCTTGGGTGCTGATCATATGATATGTGGTTAGTTTCTAGGGCATTGTCCTGCATGTTAGGGAAATGTCACTGTCCCTTGCCTCAGCCATTCATGAGCGGCTATTCAACCTTTAAAAGATGATTGGTTTCAAGGATATTCCAGCATCCAAGTACCATGACCTATTTTTAGAGATAAAGATGAAGGCCCTCTTTTGATGCATGGTGGCCAGTTCTTTAGGAGTCAAGTTTGACTCATCGAGGTGGTAAATCTCCTCCCCTTAATAATGATGCACGATATTAAGGCCAAATCTTAGCTCATGATTTGCCATCTCTGCATTGGTCACACTCGGTTGACAAACGAGTTTCTGCTAACTGGCCAATACCAGCCATATTGCAACGACTGTATGGTACCCTTGACAGTGGGCCATTTGTTGACCGAATGCCCCATATACTGTAGTACTGAAAGAAATAGATACCTGTTTGAGGCTCGAGGTGAGGATGGCAGGTTCATCCCTGCCAAGATTCTTGGGCAAGGCGTGTTATACTACCTGTATGCAAGCTGTATTTTCAGATTTATTTCCGAAGCAATTCTTCTGAAAGCTATTTAGATTTTATAACAACATCTTCATCATATCTTCCCACGTCAATGTCAAATCCACCAGATGGCATTGTCGTTTGCCTCTCTGAGGTCTTGATCTGAGCAATGAGGGCCCAGTGAGCACCCATGTAGGATGTGTTCCATTGTTTGTAGTGTTGCCCCACAAGGACATTCAGGGTTGGTGGCTAATCATAATTTGTGGCAGTTATCTCCAGTTTTGCCCACTTTTACCCTTGCTCTGTTTAGGGTTCGCCATTCCTTCCTGGTGAGAGTTGTTCCACTGGGCAGAACTTCATTTGGGCTGGGCAGTTCCTCATTGGATGGCCACTGGTTACTTTCCCGCCACTTCTCTAGCCTGTGAGCAGCTGCCGGGATTGGTTCCAGTCAATCCACTGTTGTGAAGCTTTCGTGGAATTTCACTCTTCGCCTTGCTTCCTGGTGCCTAGGGTCATTTATTTAGTTATTATAATCCTAGATCTTTTTATATTCATAACAATATATTGTTTACAAAAGATATACAATAGTGTTCATGCCACCTGAAAAAGAAGAGACTTACCTTTGGTATGACAAAAGTATAGGTCTTGGTGTTGTGGTCTGGAGCTCGGATGACTAAACTAGCCTTTGGATCACTGCTGCAAGAAACCAGTGATGACGAGGGTGGGTGATACGATATCTGCCTTATACTTGCATTATGGAGATCTGGAACACTGACGACCCTCACTCCGACACAGATCTCCTTCATTCGGCCGTTAATTTCTTGGTACCCAGCACACATTTCCTTCATTAAAGTTTGGACAGGTAATCAGCAAACTTTCATGACAGGTCTTGGTCAATGTAGGGCAACAATAGTCAATTTCAACTGAATTTTTTAATTAATTTTTGGATTATACGAGAAGCATTCTGTTAATTGATATTCAAATTATATAAGCTGCCCAAAGCTCTACACTACCATTATATTATTCTGCAATTTGATGGTAATGTAATCTAACGACCGTATTTTATCTTTTAGAGCTCATAAATATTAGGAACTTTATTTCGTGTCAAAAACTTTTATTACTTTTATATAAAATTCTTTATATTCTTTGCCAGTAATATTTGTATAAGTAGGCCTTTTTCATCGTTGAAAAAAATGTGCGGATTTTGATCCCAAAGCTGGTTTTGCTAAAGGATTATGCATGTTTGTATGATTGTCTTGAGAGCAAAAAAAAATAACACTTATTCTGGCAAGTGGCTATGCATTTTAAAAAGAGTGCTTATAAAAACAGTAAGGGTCTCCCCACAAAAAAATACCCTCACTTTATGTTCAAACTAGTCATCGAAAAGATCACCAATACCTGCCATGTCAAAATGGTGAGACCTTCACTGCGTGATCGGGTTAACAGGGAGCCAACAGGTTGAGAGAATCGTATTAGATATGCATCCCCTACGTCGTCACCAATGACAATCCATCGGCCTTCATTCTCGCACCTGGAAAAGATAATGTCACTCTCAACATTTTGTATTTTATAGCCGACAAGCTGAGGCTCCATACTTGACTCTGTATTGAGTATAGAGAACCAATTCAAGATAGTTGTAGGATGTCTAGATACAGTGTGGAGTATAGAGAACTAATTCAAGATAGTTGTAGGATGTCTAGATACAGTGTGGAGTATAGAGAACCAATTCAAGATAGTTGGAGGATGTCTAGATACAGTGTGGAGTATAGAGAACCAATTCAAGATAGTTGGAGGATGTCTAGATACAGTGTGGAGTATAGAGAACCAATTCAAGATAGTTGGAGGATGTCTAGATACAATGTGGAGTATAGAGAACCAATTCAAGATAGTTGGAGGATGTCTAGATACAGTGTGGAGTATAGAGAACCAATTCAAGATAGTTGGAGGATGTCTAGATACAGTGTGGAGTATAGAGAACCAATTCAAGATAGTTGGAGGATGTCTAGATACAGTGTGGAGTATAGAGAACCAATTCAAGATAGTTATAGGATGTCTAGATACAGTGTGGAGTATAGAGAACCAATTCAAGATAGTTGTAGGATGTCTAGAAACAAACTGTGGAGTATAGAGAACCAATTCAAGACAGTTGTAGGATGTCTAGATACAGTGTGGAGTATAGAGAACCAATTCAAGATAATTTTAGGATGTCTAGATACATAGTGTGTAGTATAGAGAACCAATTCAAGATAGTTGTAGAATGTCTAGATACAGTGTGAAGTATAGAGAACTAATTCAAGATAGTTGTAGGATGTCTAGATACAGTGTGGAGTATAAAGAACTAATTCAAGATAGTTGTAGGATGTCTAGATACAGTGTGGAGTATAAAGAACTAATTCAAGATAGTTGTAGGATGTCTAGATACAGTGTGGAGTATAAAGAACTAATTCAAGATAGTTGTAGAATGTCTAGATACAGTGTGAAGTATAGAGAACTAATTCAAGATAGTTGTAGGATGTCTAGATACAGTGTGGAGTATAAAGAACTAATTCAAGATAGTTGTAGGATGTCTAGATACAGTGTGGAGTATAAAGAACTAATTCAAGATAGTTGTAGGATGTCGAGATACATAGTATGGGAGTGAAAACCTGAATGTCGCATGAGGAATATAATGTATCGTGGTCCATCACACAAGAGAGCCAGCTACAGACTATCTGTGTGAACAAGGAGGAGTCCCCTACGTGGGGCGAACATATCCCACTTGCATATAATTTTACAATAGTTAACTTTGAGTTCTTTTGCATCGCATACAGTTGATCGTATGTTCATTTTACCTGCATGTTTGTGTCTCCCAGTTTTTTCCTCTATTTCATCCTCCCTGTAAGATAGACTTGCATTTATATTGTTCCCTGTCAGATTTTCCTAACTAGTTTTATCCTTCACCTGTTGATTTAAAAGGAACCATTTGTCATCCTCTTTACTACGATCTTAGAATCATTCATTAAATTGTCATTCCTAAAGATGCTTCACCCACTCGCTGGTTATTAAGCGAGTTAACATTCATCTATCAGTCATTAACTCTGAAGCTTGGCTGCTCTATTGATGGCATAATTGCAATCCATGAGCACTGAGCTCCCTTATTTACTTTCCAAAAACCTGGGTCTCATGTTCACCAGGTAACTGACACTAACATCTGAGAATCGACTACTGCTGCCACACCCCATGATATGGAGATAATATCTTCCTTATGTGATGCATAAGTGAGGCTAGCACATAAGGGAAACTAGCATCTTGACTCATTTGTGACACTGGAAAAATGCCCTGGAACCTTCTTGAGTCTACCCTATATGCATATCAGCTGTCTTTTATGAATTTTCAAAATCGTGTGCCCCAACAGGATCTAGAAAATAGGATGCCATTCCAGTTTTTTTAACTTAGTAAATCTCCCTTGTCTAAATTATGTACATGGATTTTATATTATTGATATTGTCCAAAAATTGTAATCTATTTAAAACCTGGTGATTTTCAAATATGTTTGTATTTTAGCTGGATATTAGTACTGTGATTTTACCACTGTTGCAGATGACTTTTAATTTTTTAAACTAAAGGCCTTTCCATATGATATAGATTCTGTATTAAGTAAGTTTTAATACTTATGAACGCTTACCTTTATATTATTCACTTGTTTTAACTTAAAATATTAATTTACGTTTATCCACATTGATTTATAGTTCAATTAATATCCTCACCCAGCTGCTATACAACTTGGAAGATTGGGCAGATTTGTGATACGAAGAATTTCACCCGGAACAGCACCGGAGGTTTCCACGAAATGCAACGTAGAAGAAGAAGCTGCCATGACGGCCATCTCCTCCTCGACCATGGCCACTTCGACTATCCAGGTTCCAAGGTTAGTCTGGAATGAGAAATTAAAGGATTTTTAAATGTAAAGGGATGCTTGTTAACTGAATGGGTTCCAGGTTCCTCATAGCTCTCTCCACAATACGACGATTGTGGGTACGCTACTAGAAGAAGCGTAGTACGTACAAAGCGCTGCAATCTGCAGAAAATTAATTATCATTACTTACCTCCTACACAGACAGCACAGCTTTCATACTATTAATAATATTAATAATAATAATAATAATGATGATAATAATTATGATAATAATAATATTAATAATTAATAATAATAATGATAATAATAATTTTAATAATTAATGATAATAATGATATTAATAATTAATAATAGTAATAATATTAATAATTAATAATGATAATAATAATATTAATAATAATAATAATAATAATAATAATAATAATAATTAATAATAATGTTAATAAATAATGATAATAATATTAATAGATAATAATAATAATAAATCATAATGATGTATAATGCTGTTGTACAAATTCAAGTTACTTTAAATTTCGTACCTTGCGTGCAACATTGTTTGTTCCTTTAGGCTCCTCCTCTGGCGTTGAATCCAAATAAATTCTTCCACATTGGTGATGAGATTGCTGGCGGACTCTTGAGGTGGAAAATCCAATTAATTGATTAGCTTAATGTTTATTTGGATGAGATAAAACTAGCATTTTAAAAAACTAGATATACTTCTATACAGTAAAACTTCAGGATACAAAAGTTTCTGCATTCAAAAATCTCATCATACGGAATAGCATATGAAGATATTTTCGCCTCGTATTACGAAAAAATACTCAGGATACGAAATGAAATTCGTGACTAATTAATTTCGTAACCTGATGTATTACTGTAGTTAGGTGATTGGATCATTACTCCTTCTTTGACAGTATAATCTTGAAGTTGTATATTTTCTTTAGTACTCTTTGTACGAGCTAGACTATATTTTAACCCATTTTTTTTGTATTTACTATAGTTTCTTTGTATGTACCAAAGAAAATTATAATAGATTTAACTCCTTGTGAAAAGCAACTAATTTCTGTACCAGTTAAAGAATAAATTGGATATCCACGGTGAATGTAAACGTGCTTTACAGATGATAAATATTTAACATGTCACTCATGTTCCCCTGGAAAATATCAATGAACGTTGCTTTTTCTTATCCGAGTTTGGGATATATTTTGAGTATTTAAACAATCTCATTTGAATAATTAGGTATTAAACACATGTAGCTTTAATTTAACTTCCTTGATTAAACACAGCCTTTTAATATCAACCCTGCAATCAAAACCAAGTTCTAATTTCTTACTGTTTGTTATCTTTTAATTACAAACCCCGGGGTGAACACCTTAGACATGTCATTATTTTACATCTCTATACATGTTTACATTATGGTATTAAGGGAAGAGATATAGGATAGAGTTTATTGCAAGTTTTGTTTGTTATAAAAGTTATTTTTTGGCTCGAGCCATGTTGTCCTGATGGAAGTTCTTCATTGGCAGCTTCTACTTGGGATATTTCTGCGAGTGATATACCAGAGAAATTTTACCTTAGTGGTATCAACGGAGTTCTAACCTCTGGAGCTAATATCCCAAGATATATTGTGTATAAATCAGGGACGTGTCAATAACAACCATGGTTATCCTTCCCCGAATAGAGTTAACTTTGTCTCGAAGAATTAGGTAGAGGGTAGGATACATGGGCACGCGAGCCGTTACAACTCCCGATCTCATTGTGCTACAACTAACACGTTTTCTGTTGAACCATTTCTGATTACAGAATGTTAACAATCTCTAGAATATTCTCTATCCTGCCTGAATACGTAAATGAAATCCTGGAAACCAAATAGAACATGTTACCTTTGCATTGTCTTGGAAACGATGCCTCTCGCTCCAACAATCAGCAGCTTTTTGCGACCACATACTGACACCCCAGCTATAGCTTCTCTCTATATCCAAATTGAAGAAAGAAGCAGATAATAGTATGGTATATACAAGGAAAATTATAGCTGCTTATTATTATTATTATTATTATTACTAGCTCAGCTATAACCCTAGCTGGAAAAGCAGGATGCTATAAGCCCATGGGCTCTAACAGGGAACTTGTACAAGGAAAAGTATGAGCAACTACAAAAATTATAACTGGTTGAGATTATTATTATTATTATTATTATTATTATTATTATTATTATTATTATTATTATTATTATTATTATTATTATTGTTGTTGTTGTTATTAATACTACTAGCTAAGCTACAACCCTAGTCGGAAAAGCAAGATGCTGTAAGCCAAAGAACTCCAATAGGGAAAAATATCCCGGTGAGGAAAGGAAATAAGGAAATAGATAAACAATATAAGAATTAATAAAGAATTAAAATAAAATACTTTAAAAACATTAAAAACTTTGAAACAGATATTTCATATATAAACTATAAAAAGAGACTTATGTCAGCCTGTTCAACATAAAGACATTTGCTGCAAGTTTGAACTTTTGAAAGTTCTACTGATTCAATTACAAACATTTGAATTGGTAGAACTTTAAAAGTTCAAACTTGCAGCAAATGTTTTTATATTGAACAGGCAGACATAAGTCCTTTTATAGTTTATATATCAAATATCTGTTTTAATGTTGTTAATGTTTTTAAAATATTTTATTTTAATCCTTTATTACCTCTTGTATCGTTTATTTATTTCCTTATTTTTCCCTGTTGGAGCCCTTGGGCTTATAGCATCTTACTTTTCCAACAAGGGTTGTAGCTTAGCTAATAATAATAATAATAATAATAATAATAATAATAAAACATTATGATAAATTGGCTATTGATATAGCAAATCACTCTTCCATTACCTATGTATCATCCACTTTGATGCAAAAGAGAACATCAAAAAACAAATTTAAGAGGGACAGGGATGTATGGAAATATCTAGAGGAATATTATCCCCTGATTTTCATATACTTTAGTCGTCTTCTTTCTATAATGAATTATTGATAATACTATCCAACTAATAAATCGTCTTAGAATAATGAAAAAAAGAACTTTATACCTTGAGGTTCTTCCATCTTACCTTGTTGTGTGTGAGAAGAATATATTTGGGCGTGGGAGTAAACAACTTTTCCTGTGAAACGTCATGACCTCTTGCACCAACGCCAGTGGCCAGGTAAGTAATGAGACCACCCCAGCTGATCCCCACAGTACTGGTGCTCCCCCTTTAAAATTGATAATGTATGAGGTTAGTATCATGTATGTTGGTAGAATTAACTTGGATGGTTGGGGTGGAAGGAAAGGATGGCAAATTAAGAGACAAGATAGTATTTTTATTCTAAGCTGTAACTGTTGACTAGTAAGGTTAACTAAACCTGAAGTGGTAGGTGATTTTTTTTTCACTTCTACGATTGTCGCAAAAATATTACAGGGTCAGCTGATGAAGTAGACTCTAATATTTTAGTGAGGGGAGGAAGATACTCATGACATTGTAATTTATTTGTGGAGACATAAGCTCAGAAATGCGTGGACAATAGCGCATTGCTTACCAAGGAGTGTTATATATACAAGACATAAGTATAATATGAACAACATTTGACTATACTCTTATTCATGTGCTTTAAACACACTGAAGTTTTAGTCTTAAAATCATATCTATGAGGCTATATCTTGGTAAATTTATGCTGTTAACTCTTGAATTATCTTACAGTTTGAGAGCGAGGTGCTCTTGATCGAAACTTAATCTTTCTTACACTTCAGTGTTTTGTGGTAAAGCTGTTCTGTAGTAGATCCAGGGTTTGTGGCATTATCAGTGCATCTGTGTATGAGTACTATGGTTATTTCTTGATTTCTTGGTGAGGTTAGGAGTAGTGAAGACGTTATCTTTGGCGATTGAGAGACTTGTGCAGTTTTCTTCACCAGAATCTGCTTAGGTGTATTTTCAAAATTTCCGTAGATGCTGCGTTTTCCCATGTTTTGTTTTGTGGGGCCATACTTTACAAAACTGATGCTGCTCCTTTCTTTCTTACTCTTTTAAACTTAAGTCCTATTCTGTTATCATTTTCTATTTGCACTTATCTTCTGTCTTCTATCTTGCTCCTTTTCTTGGTGTTGCTTTTGCCATACTGTAGTGTGATCAGGTCCACCACTTCTGCCACGGTTTAGCTTCTGCAGCTTTTTAGTATTAAATTCATCTTGATTTGCTTGTAGATACATGTTCATTATCTGTATGAATTTTATTATTCTCCAAAGGTACATATTAATGTTCACTACACCTCTATGCTATTGTGAAGTTGATTTGGCTCCTAGCTTATGTTATATGTATGTATTTTTAAACGGGAAACCTAACAGGCATGACAATATGGTTGTGGTACCACAATTTGTGGGTTATGCCCAGTAAACTAGGCAATCTGCTACCCGTTTCATCCACTGCATAGTTAATATTGTGGGACATTTTTAGGTTTAGATAATTATAGGTTACTTGCTATTGAGTATACTGTACTGAGACTGGTAGAACATGTTTGTAACTTTGATTCTTTGTCAGTTTGTCCACCACCAGTTTGAATATTGAAGTCATACTGTTGACAGTTATATCAATTTTCCTGGCATGAACAAGATTTCTTTGTTGGTACAAACAAGTGTAACTTTGATATATCTTTAAGATTTTATGCATTTCCGAAAGTTCATCGACAGATTTAAAGCTTTAAAGGCCGCTCATGAATTGCAGAGACAAGTGACAGTGACATTGCCCTATCGAGCAGGACAATGCCCTAGAGACTGACCATAGATACATATGATCAGCGCCCAAGCCCCTTCTCCACAAGCTAGGACCAAGGCAATGGCTGCTGATGACTCAGCAGATAGACCTAAAGGCTCCCCCAAACCCCCCATCGTTAGTTCACAAGGATAGTGAGGTTGCAGCGACCAAATAAACTAACAAGTTAGAGCGGGACTCGAACCCCAGTGTGGCGTTCACAAGCCAGGGACGTTACCACATCGGCCACCACAACCCTAAATAGTCCCTTTCAACACCTATTAGCTTTTTTCTCACTCATCAGCATTCAGCATCCCCACTTCACTTCCATAAGTAGGAGTTGACTCAACTATTCTATCATCCAGCCAAACCTTTACTTTCGCGTACACCTTAAATTGTGAAGCCAGTGATTACCTACCCATAACTACTGCTACTACTGCTCATATTGCTGCTACTGCTGCTGATATGCGTTCCTGTTGGGCCACTGGAGCTAAGAGAAGCGGAAGTTGTCATGGTGGCCGCTATTGCGTCGAATATAAGTCCACACGCGCCTTCATATCGCTCTGTGTCTGAAAGGTGGTAAGAAATATTATTGTCTGAAGTACATTCTCAAACAAAACGATTTCTAAATTCTAGTATATTTGGGGGCACTTGCTATGAAAATTGAGGGTACATTGTTGAAAATGGAATGTAGATTAACTCTATTTGAATACAAGTAACAATATAAATATATATATATATATATATATATATATATATATGTATTTATATTTATTTATATATATATATATATATATATATATATATATACATACATATATATATATATATATATATATATATATATATATATATATATATATATATATATATATATATATATATATATATGTATATATATATTTGTATATATATATATATATATATATATATATATATTATATGTAATATATATACTATATAAGGCTATATATATTCTATATATACCATTTATTGAATACTCAAACCCTTTAGAGTAGACATTCTTCTTCCTTACCAAGCAGTCCAGTAATGGCATCGATGAACTGGGCGCGAGTCAGGAGTCGAGTCTCTTCTTCATCCTCTCCGCTAACTGAAAAAGATGCCCGTCCCGGCCACCCTCTGTTGGTTGGGAGTTGAAATAGGTACAGTTATTGTTTAAATTCTCTCTCTCTCTCTCTCTCTCTCTCTCTCTCTCTCTCTCTCTCTCTCTCTCTCTCTCTCTCTCTCTCTCTCAAGACATATGTTACAGCCATGTGTAGAATATAGAAATGGTCTATGAAAAAATCCTTTGATGGTGTGCACCAGACAATTCTGTTAAGTCTTGCGTTATTATAGAGTACTCTCTCTCTCTCTCTCTCTCTCTCTCTCTCTCTCTCTCTCTCTCTCTCTCTCTCTCTCTCTCTCTCTCTCTCTCCATTTTAAGACATGTGGTACAGCCATGTGTAGAATATAGAAATCCACTTTTAATGGCATTTGACAGTGTGCACCAGACAATTTTGTTAAGTCCTGAGTTATTATGGAGTCCCCCCCCCCTCTCTCTCTCTCTCTCTCTCTCTCTCTCTCTCTCTCTCTCTCTCTCTCTCCTGATATGAATATAACTTTTTCTGCTTTATCCTTAGAGTACTGTGAAAGCAAACAGCCTCTATCATAAATAGAATTTGACATTTCTACCCATAACAGCAGTAGAAACATGGGAAGCAACTGTGTGTGTCCAGCCCAAACTCTTTAACGTGTTATGACTACAAGCATCGTGTTTGGCCACTTCCTTCTCACAGCTGATTCATCTAAACATAATGATAATTATAAAACAGATCATATGTAATTATGATAACTTAAATAGTGATTCACGTGGCTGGCATGTGTAGCATATTCACATACTACTTGCTAGAGCAGCGGAGCAATGAGATAATGTTTATTTGCGAGTGAAGCGAGCCACGGCGGAGCAAAGACCATTTGAGTGGCGGCCAATCACGGAGCGTGTTAAAGATTGTGAGCTGGAAACAATTGCAGTCTAGAAAAATGCAGGTTACCATTTTAATGAACTCCAGTTCTTCTTCTAGAAGTAAAAAATGAATAAGTGCCCAGTATCGGTAGAACTTCCGAAGTTCAAACTTGCAGAGAATGTTTGTATGTTGAACAGGCTGACGTGAGTCTCTCTTCTTAGTTTATTTATGGCAGTTCTAGTTTAAATTTGTTACTGATCGTAAGGTATTTTATATTCATTATTCATTATACCTCATATAGAGCTTATTTATTTCCTTATTTGCATTCCTCACTTGGCTAATTTTCCCTGTTTTAGCCCTTGGGATTATAGCATCCTGCTTTTCCAACTAGGGTTGTATCATAGCTAGTATTAATAATAATAATAATAATAATAATTAAGCCTATTTCGGTTAAGGCTGTTACGAAGTCAATGTTGTAAATACCTTGGCTGAATGAAGTGACGTCTCAACATCATTAAGTGCTCGGGTGTCATGGCCGTCCAGAGTTCTTCTTCTGTGGCCGTGACTTCAGATCTGTAACAGGAGGAATATGTTAATAAAGGGGGGGGGGGGGGTATTGGCACAAGCTTTAGGTGATGTAGTAATGACACACATAATTCTGTATTAATTATCAGGTGGTTTATTATATCATTGTAGACACAGTCTTCTAGATATACCAGCAAATATAAAG